>NC_089748.1:81099149-81111649 GCF_040412425.1 Macrobrachium rosenbergii
TCTGGGAACAAGGGAGGCAAAGCGAACAATAACGTCAACAAGACCGCTCCGTAGACAACATACCTCTCGCTTTAATGAACGCAAGTTACCCGTAAGCCAAAAATGAAAATAATAGAAAAGTGTCGATACCCCAGCATTAAAGTACTGTCCCAGACTGATAACAAGAGACCTTCATTCTGCGTAATTTCTGAAGAGCCAGTGGTGGCAGAGGCCGGCTAAGTTTGGCCAACAGCAAGTGTAAACGCATTTTCTTATATTATTATTATTATGCAACATGGTTACAAAATAGACCATTACGTATAGCTAAAATGGGTTTGATATTTTGACAACGGCAAACCGCCAAATTCTCATCGATAACATGCACAAACAAGTTTTCCGGAGGGAGCCTGAAACTGAACGTGTTTACCAGAATTCATCCAAAGCAATTCAAGCTGCGTAAAATCCACACTGCAATTCAACAATAAGCCATCCTAACTTCATTAAAGGGCGTAAAATAGATGTTCTGCAGTATTTGCTACGGTCTTTAACTAATAAACAACGTTCAAGTAATCATTAATATAAACTGGTTGGTTCAAATAGATACTGGAGAAAGACATCAGCTAACTGTAAAGTGACAAAGGGAACTTCTCAGGTAATCGACCCATAGATCGCTCAACAAATTCTAGGTAAACCCATCTCCACTCAACCAACATTTCTGAAAACTGATCTGAGCTGTTATTTCAAAATATAATAAGAGATGGATACACGAGGCCGTCGTAATTATAAGCTAAGGATAAGCAAAGCTAAAAGAAAAATATTCTGCTCTTCAATAAAAATAATAATCATGGGATTTTAAGATTATATTGTGGGACAAGACCTTCTGCCCTGGCCAGGATTCTTACCTGGGCCTTTGGGTTTAAACAGACGTAAACGGTCGATTCAACTATTCAGCTCTCAGCTGTAATTACCTTTGGTTGTAAAGTATTCCCAAGGCAAAATGAATTCGATATTAAGTGATAGATGTGCCATTATGTATACAAACATACGTACATACATACACACACATATAGCCTATCTATATTATAGTATGTGTATATATATATATAATATATATATGACATGTATGTATGTATGTATATATATATGTATATATAAGTACATATACACACACACACACACACACACACATATATATATATACATACACACACACACGCACACATTATTTATATATATATATATATATATATATATATAAATGTACTTCACTATGGCTTCCTTACAATTTTTTAAGCAACTAAAGATTTTCTTCTTACCACTAAGAAGCTGACAGAAGAAGGAGGATGATATTTACCGTAAATATTTTAAATCTCTAATTTTTTTTTTTTATATGGATGCTTGTCCATTTCCCCATTTATGGGTTCTTGATGACAGAAATTAAACCACGTTAGTTACCGTAGTTTACATAGGATCAAAGAGTACATAAAGCTTCAGGATGCTGACTGGGTTCAAGTAATGTACAACGAATTAGAAGATCTAAACAGAAATTGCTTTCACACGAAATGAGAATGGAACGGAAAAGATGATTCGGAAGAACATAGAAAGGAGAGAGAGAGAGAGAGAGAGAGAGAGAGAGAGAGAGAGAGAGAGAGAGAGAGAGAGAGAGACTCCAGTTCTGCCGCCACAGGGAGGACAAAAGGGTGGTCAGGAGGAATATATCACATCGCTCCGTCAACCGGAATCAAGTGCTTTCCTTCGGCCTTCTTTTGGACCGGACGGAGACCATCGCCCTTCACGAAAATTAACGGCAGCTTTCCGGACGACAGATTTAAACAGAAATAAGTTTTTTTTTTTACAAAATGGAGCTTTCATTCTTACAAAACTGCAAGACATTTGTGCTTGATAGCCATCTAGTATCGATACAGAACTGGTCACGTCGGGAAGCAGCATCGAACGTGCAACTGTCGAGTTTGTTTTGCTCGACAAAGCATTTCGGAACACGACGCAAAACAGCGGGAATTCGGTTGACTGGTCTAACGAGTGTGTCCTCTGCAGTCGCCGCGATTATCCGTCTCTATCTTATCAACATCTTATTTTATCTCATCTAAACTCACCCCGTGTCACACGATTTAAAGTCGGGTGTCCCCCCGAGAATCTCTTTTCACATTAAACGGAAAGGTAATTTGAGACGCCATGTTCATCTCCATAATTTCGCTTAAAATGAAATAAAGTTGTAGGTAAATTTGCCATGAATTCTGCATGGAGATCTTAGTGGGGTTAATGCTACTCATATAACCTGGAGAAAGTTTCTCTTGATATAAGAAAAGCTCCAGAAAGAAAGAAAGAAAGAAAGAAGGAAAGAAAGAAGGAAGCGAAGCTGACGTTGTCCAACAAAAGAACGCGATGGTTATCGTCGAATATTTGTTTAGATAATCCGACAGCATCTAAAAATTATAATTCATTCGAGTGACCTTCCAGTCTGAAATTCCTTGAGTGGACGATGACAAACGCTAAAAGGGAGGAGGGCCAGAGAGAAAAAGGAGGCAGAAAGGGCTGCCCTTTGCATTCAAGTCATTATTGTCATCATCCACCTAAAGGACTAAATTGAAGGATTATATGAAAAGCATTGTCTCTTTTTTTTATGCAAACCCTCCCCTGGTGACGTCCCTCTTACAGAGACGCCATACATTCGCATACAGCCACCAACGGGGATATGATTCTCTGTTCGGCTTGAAATACGTATATCTGGAACTGAGCTGTTGATAGAACTACTGTACTGTCTTCCTGGCAGCGCTTAACCACGCAGTTACGTCAGTGGTAGTGCAAGACCGCGCTTGCCTTTGGCCTATAGAGGTTGCATCTCTCAGTGTCGCATGCCTCCATTTATTATATAATAATTCTTGATAGGATTAGAATGATCTTTTTGACAGGATTAGAATTAGAACGCAAATTTCCTTATAACGGTATTCTATCTTTCTAGCCAGAAACCAACGCTACGATATTATAATTTCCAAATGACCAACTGGGATGCTTCTTCTGAGCCATAGACAATGTAAGGTAATTTGTACACACACACACACACACACACACACATATATAAATATATATATATATATATATATATATATATATATATATATATATATATATATATATATATATGTGTGTGTGTGTGTGTGTGTGTGTGTGTGTGTGTGTGTGTGTGTGTGTATAAATATACACTTTATAGAGGAGTATAGATTCATTCAGAATGTGCATATATTGCATTAATAGTTTCCACTTATTTAGTAGTACCGTCAGTGCACCTCACGAGGTGCACTGTTCTGTAGGCATTACTAAAAGGTGCTAACAGCGTCCTTTTCGCTCGTAGCTACATCCACTTTTTAGTGTTCTGTAAAAGAAAACTACTGAGGTGGCTATATCTGTCCGGCCTTAAATTTTAAAACCTACTGATGCTAGAGGGCTGCAAATTGGTATGTTGATCACCCACCCTCCAATCATTAAACATACCAAATTGCAGCCCTCTAGCCTCAGTAGTTTTTATTTTATTTAAGGTTAAAATTAGCCATGATCGTGCGTCTGGCACCGCTGTAATTGCCAGCAACACAAGCTCCCACAGGCCCATGGCTGGAAGTTTCATACAGCATTATACTCTGCACAGAAAACTCAGTTGGGCCGAAGAAACTGCGGCGCATTTTTTACTTGTTATCTTTTTGTTTGACCTCCATTCCCGCTTCCTTCCGTCTGTCTTGCTGCTCAGTCTTTCTAACTGTTGCTTCGTTTTGCCTTTTGGGGTTTCTCCCAGTTTCACCTTCAGGTCCTCGTTCTTCTGACGTACTTGCTGGGTCTCTTTATCATACTGCCCAAGCACTTTCACTCCCTCTTTTCACTGCCAAAGGCACGGAAGGGCTGAAAGTGCTTGAGGTCTTGACTTTACAGACTAAATTTTATAAATCACTCATTCTTTTCGCTGTTTTAGAATTAAAAAAGGATCAGTCAGTTTCTGTCTCCGGTATTACGGATGCTGTTCGTTGTAGTGCAGTATTAAGCCTATTAAGTCTTAGAGAATATTTCCGTTCATTATTTTGTGTTCTTCAGATACTGTTTACCTAACTGTTTGAAGTTCTGTTTCTTCTCGTCTACAATTTCTAAAATACAATTTAAAAATAATGATTCGCGTCTTCTTAATGTACACACACACACACACACACACACACACATATATATATATATATATATATATATATATATATATATATATATATATATATATATATATATATATACGTTTGTGACTGAGTATATATATGTCTATATTTGTATATATGCATATATATATATATATATATATATATATATATATATATATATATATATATATATATATATATATATATATACACACACACATACATGCATATATAAATGTACAGTCATCAATTTTTTGTACTGTACGTATGTGTCTATAGCGGGTGTGTGTACGCCGGTATCTAACATTGGGTATACATGTATTCTGGATACATGTATATACAACAGTTCAGAAAGTACTTCCAGAATCGATAATAAAACGAACTTATAAATCAATGGCTACGTATATTACGTCTGGCCTAACGGATTAACCGATAATAATCATTATTCTCCAGTGCTCCTTGGGAACCTTTTCCGCAGTCAACTTCCGATATAGATTTCAAAGAGAAAAAAATCTTTTGAAGCGCTCGAATGACATATGACGTGGTTTACCTTTGATGATGAAAGGTTACCGACATCTAAAAAGAAGAGAATGTCAAAGATGACCAGAGGGCCATGTCTGCTTTTTTTTTCCTGATGGTTTTTCTTTTTTGTTTTATTTCTACGGATATCATTCCCCACTTCTTTGATTTATCAGTGGTTGCCAGTTCCTCGGCATGGTCAATAGCAATGTCTTATGAAGGTACGTCAAGGGGTTGGCATTTACAGTAGGGAAAAAACAGAGCGAATGATGACTTCCGTAGTACATATGCGGAAACTTTAGAGTAACCCAAATGAAACAATGGACTAGAAGAGTATTGCAATTAATTTTCTTTGATAATTCTGTCTCTTCGTGCTTAGATGAACTGAAGACAACAGAAAAACTAAGAAGAATATTAACAAGAGTTCTGTATGTATACATTTCTCCTTAAAACAGTATGAATACTTCACAGAAATAAAAGATTCTCTTTTTATCGTGAGAATTATTATTATTATTATTATTATTTATTATTATTATTATTATTATTATTATTATTATTATTATTATTATTATTAAGAAGAAGAAGAAGATAAAACCTATTCATAAGGAACAAGCCTACAGTTGCCATTAATTTGAAATTCAAGTTTCCAAAGAATATGGTGTTCATTTGAAAGAAATTACAGAAGATAATAGGAAATGATAAAGAAGAGATATACATAAGTACAGGAAGAATTGTTTTAGGTAGTAATGCATTATATCTTCGCTTGAACTTTAGAGGCTCTAATTCCACAACGTCCTCAGGGAGACTGTTCCAGAGTTCAAAGTTGTGAGGAATAAAAGATCTCTAGAACTGAGAAGTTCAACAGTGTGGCACATTTACTGCATATTGGCACTGCTGTTTAGCAAATCTGGTTGGTCTCTCTCGGCAGGAAAAGGGGATCAGGGATCAATTGTGAAAGGGAAAGTTCTCTGTAAAAATACAACTTATAAAACGAGAGACCATCCGTCGATGGCCCAAGTCATAACTGCTAATGTTAGGAAACGGAAACCTACCACCACGATCCACTCTGTTTAAAAGAGATAAGTCTCTGGCGGAAGCAAACATCCACACCAGAAAACAGTAGTCTAATAAAGGAAAGGCAAACAACCTAAAACAGGATGCGCTGATTTCATCATAGTTATAGATTTATGAGGCCTTATGCATGGTACCTAACTTCCAGGCAGAAATCGCCGACCCTTTCATTAGATGTTTCTCAAAAGCAAAACGTGAGTTGAAAGTTACACCAAGTGTAGTCGAAGCTTCAGACCTGAATTAATTCAGCAGAGCCTCATCCACTTGGGAGGGAGGATGGGGAGGAAGAAGTACTTTTAACTTACTGTAACAAAATATACATAGTAGATTTACAGTACTGCCTTAACCCGTAATGTTCAAGGTAATTTCGGACATCATTTGGGAAAGCATTAAAATGAATTGAGAACTAAAAAAAAAAATAAATACACTATTCTGGAATTAGCGATGCTTCCATGTTCAAAAAAAGAAAAAAATCTACGTTAAAAATATTTCTTGAAATTTGATATGAATATTCACATCACAGATAACTGATTGCTTCGGTGAATGTCATTACGTTATCGAAAGTTATTCCTTCTTTATGAAAACTGAACAGGGAAGACTAAACTTTGTGCAACAAATAAAGATAAAAGAGGTGGTTATAACACTTTAAACCATCAAAACTAATAAAATTATTTTGAAAGTGCTTGAAAAAGGAGTCAGATGAGAGTATATGTGGACAAGAGTAGGGTCATGGGGGTAATTGTACAACGGGAAGGTAGAGCAAAGGTAAGGTGGAAGAATGGAAATGGTATATTCATATCTCATTTGATGCATAAAAGCGATGGTAACAAGCTGAAGATAGGTAAGAGTATATTTTACGGTGCTTTGAGATAGTCTGGTTATGTGGTAAGAATGAAGGATGGCAGGTCATGGAAAACTAAATATAATGATTATTTGGAGGAAGGATGTAGTGCATGACGCACTGGAAGGGAAGGACCATAAAATTCAGGATGCGCAGGAATCCGCCCAAAGTAGACTAGAATGATGCATTGTTTGTAAAGGGGTTTGCTGCAGTGCTGAGGAACTTCCTTTGTAGGTGTATGTAATGTCCATTGTTAAGTAAGGTTTTGCACATTGGTTTATCCATAATACAGCTTTTCCTCATGAGTCACCAAAGGTAATGTTGAATTTATATTCATAAATATATAATATTGAATTTATATTCATATATATATATATATATATATATATATATATATATATATATATATATATATATATATATATATATATATATATATATATATATATATATATATATATATATATATATATATATATATATATATATATATATATATATATATATATATATATATATATATATATATATATATATATATATATATATATATGTATGTATGTACGTATGTATAGATATGAATTTCTGACCTACTATGTGAGTCAGAAATTTATAACTGATCCACGCGTGATTGTGTGTTAATTACTTTTGGTCTCTGAAAATTTCGTAAAAGTTCATGAATTTCAGGCAGCCGCAAGGAGATGGTACACTTGTGATAAGATACTAGTTTTCTGCGAGAGAATGTCGACAAAGAATAGCAATATAGAGCAGCTCAGTACCAGCAAAACTGATGGAATGTAGCTAAGCTTGATGACGGAGTGCGGCCTTAATCACGTTTCATGGAAAATATTTCATTTTTCATAAACCTATTCACTAGACTTGTCTTGCACTTTATTAAAACTGTGGTATCTCAAAATTGATGATGAAACTAAAAAGATTTGCTTGGGTGTATAGTTAAGCTGAATGTTGCTAGATCTGTTAAAATATTTTGGATATTTCATCTCTAACATTTAGGTGGCTATTTGTTTATTTTAGTCGTTTTTTGTTATTTATCTTATTGCCATTTAATATCTCATTTCCCACTTTATCTCTTCTCTATGGTTTCATTTTATTATTCATTTATATTTTTGTATGGAAGAATGCTTGTCATTTTAATAATAATAATAATAATAATAATAATAATAATAATAATAATAATAATAATAATAAAGTTTCAATATCAAGCCCTAACTTCCCATCCCAGTGATGAACGATTACAATAGAGTTGTGTGCTCGAAAGACAAGGCCTATTGTAACAAACAGCTCGTCCTGTCGGAATAATTCCCACGTAACAATATCGATTTATCAAATGGAATTGTAGACTAAATTGTTCGACCGTTCTGACCGAGTCCCATTGGAAATCGGAGTAGTATGCTGTATATCGTACATGTAAAGTGTTTTATTGTTGGAGTTTAATAGATGATTTATTCAAACCGCAGTACAGAGCATCATACCTGGCTTAAAAAATGAATGTCCAATTTCTTAGAAATCATACAGTTACCGTTAAAATATAAGATTATCAATGTAGTCATATATGAGACAATTAAGTTCAAGCAATATAAAATTTAGAAGATATTCATAAACATTCAAAGTACTGAAAAGGAAAGAATCACATTATTAAAATGTTCCTTTTAGCATACATTGTATGACTCTAAGTAACAGGCCAAATTTCCTTTATAACTAATAAACTTTCACAGGACATCATCTCGACGTGATAGAATTAAAATAGCAAAGCAAATCAAGACGGATAAAAAAAAGTGTACTTTTGTTTCCTCTTAAGAACACAAAAGCTAGACATAACACGCCACGGCACAGCAAGAGCCCAACGACCACATTTTCAAGCGACCCAAGATCTTTTATTTTCACAAGGAATGGCCAGTGATAGTACAGTAGACGCAGCCACCAAATTCAAATTCCATTATAGATGGAAGCAAATTTGGGACAGTGATGGACTTGCTGT
This sequence comes from Macrobrachium rosenbergii, assembly GCF_040412425.1. NCBI lineage: Eukaryota > Metazoa > Arthropoda > Malacostraca > Decapoda > Palaemonidae > Macrobrachium > Macrobrachium rosenbergii. Next base: position 81,107,749 of record NC_089748.1, read on the forward strand.
AAATCTGCAGGCCATACTTCATCCTCACAGCTGGTATAGTGGTTAGCGTCCTGCCATGCCACTCAGATATCGCGAGTTCGCGTCTCCCAGGGCGATGAAAAATCACTGGCTCTGTATCATGATCAATTACTGCTGCAGTGTAGTGTCTGCGGTGGGAGGTTGAAACCAACATTCTTTGGAAGATTGAATTTCGAGTCAATGGCCCCTGTGTGCTTGTTCCATGTGAACAGGTTTCATCTACTGAAATAATAATAATAATAATAATAATAATAATAATAATAATAATAATAATATTATGGATGATGACGCTCGAAAGTAAAAGCAGAAAATAAAGCACCTTCGTTTCTATATTTCACCGGTATTTGTCTAAGCTCCTTTGTTCTTGCCCCACGTGGACGCTTGATCCTTGGTCCACATAGATTTGTGTATATTGCAAACAATAATGATCTTCATCCAGAGAATGAGAATCCTTTCTGAGTTCTTGTGGTTAATACCCAAGTAGTAGCTGCCAAAGCTGAAAAAGGAAATGTCTCAAAACACTGAGGAAACTTCCAGCATTTTCAAAGTTTTTAGCAAGAGATTATGTATTAGAACAATATATAAAACACTTTTATCCATAAAATTAGAATGAATACGCTTTATTAGGCCTTTTTAAAAAGAAATAAGAAAGAAGGGCGGAGTCGATTCCCAGAAGATGCCGGGTAAGAGAGGACTATGAACTAAAGAAAAGGAAGGAGCCTCTATAAAAGTCAGAGGAGCGGGTACGAAACAGTAAAAGGTAAATATTTAAAGGGAGCGAATGGTAGATGGAAAGATTCTGTCAGGATACTGACGCCAGCAGAGAGAGAGAGAGAGAGAGAGAGAGAGAGAGAGAGAGAGAGAGAGAGAGAGAGAGAGAGAGAGAGGTATATTGAATATTTAACAGTACATGAACGTGCACATCATGTAGAGTATGATAGAACGTCATGTTCACACATACATGCACACACATATAATATATATATGTATGTATGTGTGTGTGTGTGCGCACGCGTGTGTGTGTGTACGTGTGGGTCTGTGAGTGTGCGTTGGGTATACACTGAGATATACGTTATATGTAAACGACTGCATAAAGAGCAAGAGAGAAAGAAGGGCGAAGGAGCAGAGAGAAAGAGACCGTCAAGGAGCGGAGTGGGTGGGGGGGGCGTAACGCCCCCAGAGCAGGCTGACGAGGAGGATCAGGAACAGGGAGCCAAGACCCAGAATGAGGGTGATAACTGCAGGAGGGCGACATGAACAAGGCACACCTTGCCCTCTGCCGACTCTTGACGTCATCCAGAAAAGAGAGAGAAGCGAAGAAAACAGACATTGTGCAAGATGAAATTATATCGGACAGGTGTGAAGTGCAGAGGATAAGCTCAGGTATACATACAGGTATAGTCAGCTGAGGGACTCTGCGAATGTACGTGTGAAATATGAGATGACGAAAGTGATGAGACGTCCGTCTGGTCTGAATTTATATATAACATTGCTCATGTTCTTTGTAGGTTGTGATAAGGACATATACATGTCAAAGATATTAATCTAGGTGCCAGATTCATTATTCAGAAATGCTGCATTCCAGCAAAGATGTTAGTTCATAGTTTCTGGCAAAGGCTGCAGAAGCAAAGGGGAACATATTTACATATACTGTCATAGAAAAATCAACTCTAATCTCTAGTGTCAGGGCCACTGCAGTCACCGAAAGCATATCTCCATAAATTACGTTATATTTCCTATAGGTATATAACAGGTTATGATATGGTTTTTGTGCAATACAGTACAACAAATTTAAAGGGTTGATTTCATCTTTTTTTTGGGGGGGGGAAGTCTTGTCATTGCGCATCTAGGACACCTCAGAAGCGTTTAGAGATAATGACGCGTTAGTAATGTGCATAATAAATACCATATGTGATTACATCGAAGAGGAACTCTTCATGGGTAAGTTGCAAAAATGCTTTGGTCCTTTCTATGGGTCGAAACAGAGCGAGGTAATTCAGTTTTCCGGGGCTTGTAGAAGTTTTCGAACATTTATTTTAGTTTGATTGTTTCAGAACGGCATCTAAAGTCATTATGTACCAAGAATTCTTATGGAAAGGTGAAGAATAAAATTGTGTAAGACTACATTTTATTTAGTTGTAGAAAAATGTAAACAATCTCGTTGTTCACCAATCATATTCATTCTCTGTAAAATCCTACTATTTCTAGTAGTTTTTTTTTTTGTATAATTATTAAGACAAATTAAAATTCGAAAAGTTTTAACCTTCATACTCAGAGACTTGACAAAATACGAACTTCATCGATAGCATCTTTTCATTTGCCTCTTCAGTTCTAAGATCCAGTTGTTCTTTAACATTTCTCCGAGCACTTTCTTCCCTAAACTACAACTTAGGATAAATACATACATATATGTTAGAAGTTTTCTCAAACAACCACGTGTGTAACAGAAATAAATTTCTGACTCACATCGGGGTCGAGCCCAGATCTTTCAATTGAAAGGCAAGGGCTCTACCAATTAACTCATATACTTCATAAAAGAACTTGGAACCTAAGTACTTCTATGCCTAGGGCTTTTACCTGGTCAGGCTTAGCGTCTAGCATACCAGTGAGTTTTACTTAACTCCCCGACCCAGCAGTGACCCAACTGATAGCATTTCATTCAAATTATCCTTCTGAGTGAATATGATAGAAGTAATCAAGATAATCACTTGTGTAAGAGAAATAAATTTTTAAATCACTTCGGATCGAACCCAGGTCTTTCGTGACCTTTGTGGTTAGGTTAGTACCGCCCTTCCATTTAAGTTGAAAGACCTCGGTTCGATCCCGATGTTAGTCAGAAATAATATATGTATATGTATATTTTATATATATATATATATATATATATATATATATATATATATATATATATATATATATATATATATATATATATATATATATATATATGTATATATAATCTTACATGAACACGAGACGTCAGTTACTGATAGGCTGTGTATCATAAGTCTCATCCAGGACGTGGATTATGAGTGCAACATTACATATACTTTTCGAGCCATAGGACCACTAACGATTTTTGGCTTGCAATGACGTCATTAAAATAAAATGAACTAAAACATCCAATACATATGACGATTTGTGCAACACAAAGTGTATCTTTCCTTTCAAGTACACACACACACACATATACATATATATATATATATATATATATATATATATATATATATATATATATATATATATATATATATATATATATATATATATATATATATAAGGAATGTTTGTATGTAACTTTGTTTGTATGTATGTTTATAACTTTGTGCGTTATAGAAGTCCGAACCGCTTGACCGATCTAGACAAAATTTGGCACGTGGTCATCATTTGACTCAACTTATATAATAGGGTAGGTTTCAAACCCGTACTCCCTCCCCTTCCCCTTCACCCATTCTCCTTCCCCCTTCACTTTGTAACGTATGTGGTAAATAAACTCTATGAGTTTATCATACCTCATTTCATGAGCTCGACACCATAGAAATATATTATTGAAAATGCTTTTCAGAACACGTGTTCACCGCCATCTTGAACCTTCGGCCATGCTGCCAGGAGACTGACACCAGTGCCAGCTATGAGGAATGAAGTCACAATCCCAGGAGGCTATAAAGAACCTTGGAAGGACCTGCTCGCTCTTAGACTCTGTCAGCAGCTCATCCAGGACTCAGGTCCTGGCCCTTGCTCTATTCAACTGCCCACTCCTGGACACATGGCTGTCTGGGCATAATAACCTTTTGTTGTGAAATTATTCACTTACTAAGTTCCTACTTTTCATTTCATAGTGCGAGATACCTACAGTGAGACCTGAATTGCTTTTTATTGT
>NC_089748.1:81119149-81154149 GCF_040412425.1 Macrobrachium rosenbergii
GGGTTTCTAAAAGCTCCTCCTCCGGTATTTGATCAATAACTAATTTCAACTTTGCTTGGAGTCGCTTCCCTGCCATCACCTTACGAGCGAACCCATTAACATCCGTTCCCTTTGATTTTTTTTTTTAACCGAGTTACATTTTGACAGGGACGTTTGTTTGTTTCTAATATCTGTTCAACAAGTTGGTGTTCTTCTTAAACAAGGACTTTCTTCTTTTGGCCCCAATATGCAACAATTGTCGACGAGCAACCTGGTTTATATTTATTCACAACGAAGTTCTGTATAAGACATTTTAATTTCCAATGTCAAGTTATTATTATTATTATTATTATTATTATTATTATTATTATTATTATTATTATTATTAACTAGTTTAACGAAAGTATCGAATGCAATTTCTAAACCCTCAGTGGATTCGCCCTGGTGTGTCTAAATTAAGAGGAAGTAATTAAAGCAAGCAAAAGGTAAAGAAGCGGGGCAGCTAAGTGGAAAGAGGCTAGATGAAAGGAAAAAGGTAGAAAATGACGAACTGAGGGCCAAATGCACATTCCAAATAAGTTTTAGTGCCATCTACGGTTTTCTGCGGCAGGAAAAATGCGCAGGTCGTTACGTTGATGATAATTGAACTTTGAGGAGGTCTCTGAAGTATGCGACACCAGACACTAATTTTGAATTTTGGAAACATTTCTATGGAAAGGACTGTCGTGAAAATTTGGTACATCAAGGCACACTTGTTATTACCAGAGCGTTGCGGTAGACGAAGAACAAAGAAAACCATTATGATGATGATGCTCATAGGTACGGTTCATGTTGCAATTTATGAAGCAAAGATAAAACATATTTAGATTTCTTACCTAGAACTAACCACGCCACCCTCAGACAAATGATGTTCCTTCGTTAATAAGGAAAACGGATAATGGAAATTACGCTTTAATTTGTGTTGTGTGTGTGTGTTGAGGGGAGGAGTTAGAGAAGCCTTTGTTTAGTAAAAAAAAAAAAAATAGAATACCATGATTTCTTTTATGATACTTTTATGCATTAAACATAAAATTATGTTAATTAATACCATAGCCATCTACTTATGATGGATTTATTTACAAATAGCGCGTTATCATTTGATCGTTACCCATGATGACATTGCCTTCGAAAGAATAGTATAAGAGAGAGAGAGAGAGAGAGAGAGAGAGAGAGAGAGAGAGAGAGAGAGAGAGAGAGCCACGATAAGGAAGATGAAGATAAGAAGCGAAAATACTTTTAACAAATTGTCCAAACTCGAACCTGGACATCATAATCAAGCGAAGGTGTTTGGGGCGGCGGCGCCCTTGTGATAGTGGCCGGGCCTTTGAGCGTCACGAGGGTGATATAGCACCCGAGTCTTGGCTTTGCCGTCCGTAATCCTTCATCCTGTTGCGTTTTGCAGAAACCTAATCAAGCATCTGATAGCTCAATTCCAGCACTTTAAATGCGCAGTGTCAAGGCAGCCATGCGAACCTTTTTAACTGGAGTCACGCTTTACCCCGATCCTCCTCAGGACCCCTGCCGAGGCCCTGCCACGAGATGCCCAGGTTAAAGTGGATTATGAGGAGTAGGGAGGGATACCCCTTTGCCCCGTTTAAGGGCACCACACCCCCTGACCTGTCTACGATCCGTAGCTTGATTTCTTTTTCTTTTTTTTCCTCTTTTCCCTTCTACTAATGGACATGCTGCGGCGACTGATGATGCGGTCGTTTGTTTTTGTCTGTGACCTTCTCGGCCTTTTAATTCAGCTGCTGAATGATGTATGGAGCGCCATAGGTCACACAAACTTCTGGAACCATTGTTCTTGCCAACCATCTTGAATCAGGCTCCTTATACAAAGTTTCAATACAGCCACAGCAAGGTGCTACACGCAAATTTGGGATCTTTCCTGGATAATAACCCCAGCAAAATTCGGGAGTCGTTATCTAGGACTAATATTTCTTTGGGGTCATTATCTTTATTGATATTTACAAGTCTTTTGTTTATGTTTTTACGGTCATCCCCATCGGGCTTGTACTAAACACGCCGCAAAGGTGGACACATACCGGGTTAAAACCCTTGGGGGTCACTATCTAGGAAAGATTCCAAATTTGAATCTCGTACTTGCACCATTCCTGCGAAGAACAATTCCAAGCAAAACTGAATTTTGTGAAGTGATTATTTAGTTAATAATGACCACTTCCTTCCTATGTCGCTTCGCCAGAGAGTATGAGCCAATCGTGTCTGTGTCAACGAGTGTTCTTTAGGCTACTGTCATTCCATTCACTTGTCCTGTCGTTTTGAAGTTGCTTGAGGTCTGGTGGCAAAATTATTTTCAACCGCACACTGTACGAAACAACTGCTTTCGATGCTGCAGTTGTTACAATCACAAACACACAGACTAAAGCGCAGACATACACACACAGTTCAATACAGACAGACACAGACAAAAACACAAGCACACACACGTACACGTACACACACACATATATATACGCACATACACACAAGCACACACACACACACACACACACACACACACACATATATATATATATATATATATATATATATATATATATATATATATATATATATATATATATATATATATATATATATATATATATATATATATATATATATATAATATCCAGAACACAGAGACGCATGAACATACAGTATATATCAAAGTAAATCAATACTGTTCGAAATTTACCATACATTTACCATACATGAGTATACATATTTCTTACCAATAAATCATTTCCCAAACTGAGAGATGTCTCCGCGGGAAACAGAATAATGTATAGATTCACATTATAACTATGTATCGAGGGTGAACGTCCTTTGCCAACAACAATTCATATACTACGCGGAAGTAATATGGCTACATACACAGCGCAATCGGTCTCATTTTTGCATACACTCTAGTGCTTCCCGGCTACTAGGGCTCTTTCATTCCAACATTTTTTCTACACTTTTTGAATAGGGTTTTCTCTTCATCACTCCCAAAGTACTTTGATCCATATTGCTACCAAAGCTACATAACCTTTTGACACTGCGTTTTGTACCTATTTACCTTCACATTGTACAGTTGCAGGAGGGAATTTAAAATAAGGGAGAGGTTTACACAAGGATAATTAAGGGAGGCAAGGAGAAAAAGAGGTGAAGAAAAAAAAAAAATACTGAAAAGTCAAGGGTGAAATTCAGTGTCCTTAAAAGAAGAAAGATACTAAGAGAGAATTTAATGCAGACGAGTAGATTTATAAAGAGAGCAATTTAAAAAAAAATTGCAAGTGGATAGGTTCTGTCTGAGGAAAATGCAGTATGGGGTCGCAGAGCATGGGGCATTTAAAATGTGCCAGTAAGCAAAGGTTTTGAGTAAATTTGAGAATTCTTGTGAGTGACTATTGAGGATATTAGCAGGGTAATTGAAATCTGAAAAACAGAAAGGAGCCTCATGACAAGAATATGAGTGAAATGCTTTCTAAAGGAACTGAGTGTGTAATGATTGCGCGGATGGAGGTAATGTTCCAAAAGAATTAGTAATAAAAATAACGTAACACTACCACCATCAATATGTTTCCATTTAACATCTGAAGCTCCCAGAAGTACTTGTCAAAAACCGGAAGGGTAGCACCTCCAGCAATCACCTCTCCTTGGAGAAAAGGTTGAAAATGAATGTACAGAGTGGATGAAATAATAGGATATTGGATGTAATAGTTCAGAAAGAAGCGACTGAAGATAGTTAAGACAGGAACTGTAAGTTAGTGATGAAAAGGTGAAAACCCTCCTGAAAGGTTGTTAAGACTTATGGGTCTGCCATCAAGGAAATGTTGGGAATCAGAATGGAGAAAATGTATGAAAAATGGTCTGGGGTTAAAGAAACAGAAGCTGAGCGAGTTTATGAAAAATGAGTGAAATTAGCAGGGCGCGCGCGTTTATGCTTAAGAGGAAATAAGTATAATGTGTGCTGGGATAAGGAAATAAAAGGGTTAGGCAAGGAAAAACAGATTATTTGAGGTGCAAATGCAAGGCACTGGTCAAAAGGAACATGGGAGAGGAATATTAGATTTGTGATTAAAATTCGGGAGAAGGGCGCAAGGACTTCAGGGAGAGAAAGTCGTTTTATAAGGGGTTAAATGCGGGGGGACAGGCAAATATGCAATGATTATAAAAATGCAAGGTGAAATGGAAGAAAATGCAGCCTTGAACAGATGGAGTGAGTGTTTTGAAGATTTTTTGAATGTGGAGGTGAGGACTGACAAAACTTAATGATGCAACAGTGGAAGGGGTTTTTGTAAGTTTGAAAATGTTCCTGATACGAAGAGAGGTTGAATGAATAGACACCAGGATTTCATAGGGATTACAAGTGAATCTCTGTGGTATGGTGGTGAAAGTGTTTTTGAGTGGTTGATAAAGGTGTGCAAAATATTTCTGGAAGGGAATTGGTCTGAAGAAGTGGGCGAAAAGAATCATTATGCTTTTGTAAGGCTAAAGGTTGCAACCTTTAGCCTACTATAAAAAATTATACGGGCATAACATTACTTAATATACTAGGGAAGGAGGAATAGTCGGATTTTGACTGACAAAGAGGACTGACAGAGGAAGAGCTATGTCTGTTTAAACAAGGAAGAGGGATTGTTCGTATGAAACCAGGTAGGTAGGGCAAGAATGAAAACGGTAGATTCATAGAATTATTTGGGAGTAAATATACTGGAAGATGTAGGATAAGGGGAGAGGTGAGTGACATAATGAATGAAGCAAGGAAGGTAGTAAAATGTGTGCAAAAGAATGGGAGGCAGCTTGGAATGACTATGGATAAAATAGTAGCAATTTATAAAGGGAGTTTTGAGCCAGCTTTCCTTTGTGGATGATAAGAAAAATGGCAGAATCCGTAGACACGAATTGTTTGCTTGTATATGTGGCAAAAGAAGAATGGGAAGGATGAGAAAGGCAAGTTGCCTAGGAGTGGTTAAAAGGTCAGCGTTCGTGAAGGAATAGCTCAGTGGTTTTTTTTTTAAAGAAAGAATAGAGGATGTTAGGTCGTGGAAAAGCGTACAATTCGGAAATACTGGGAGGCAGAAGCAGAACACCCAGATAAGCTGGGTAGAATTTGTGCAAGCGGTTCTTGAAAAGGAGGGCCATGACTCTCAGGAATCATGAGAGGGTACGCAAGACAGAGGTAAATGATGTGCTTGACGAACTGCTGTTAAGGCTACTGTATAAGTATATGATGCAGTTAGTGTTGTGAAAGTTTTCTGTATTGGGGGTTCTTCCACAGTTTAGCAGATAAAGAGTGTGACAATGATCGTCGATCTGCCTAATATTGAAAATAATTACATTTCATAGGCGTGTGTGTACATACATACACATATATATATATTATGTGTGTGTATGTATGTATGTGCGCACACACACGCTTATAATTGTAATTTTGTCCCAAAATCAAGTAATTTCTCTCAGCGCTAAGAGCTGGGAGTCCCTGAGATAGACAGAATATATACATATATATATACTATATATATATATATATATATATATATATATATATATATATATATATATATATATATATATATATATATATATATATATATATATATATATATATATATATATATATATATATGTATATATATATATATATATATATATATATATATATATATATATATATATATATATATACATCCATATAAATCTAGGGTTTACTTTTTTCCCATAGAAATCTAGGGTTTACTTTTCGTAACAAGCCTTCGGCTACTAGATTGAATCTGAGGACGGGAACCATGAAATCTATTTTTTTTCCAGCAATATTTCATCTTTGTTGTAAGGTATTAGCTCTGATAGGGGCCAGTTATTGTTGTTTAATAGACAAAATTCTCTCTGTAAGCATTACTTTGGCAATTTATACTCTGATTCGGTAGTATTACATCATGGTGAACATTTCCGTAAATTAGGAAACAATTTTTTGGGCGAGGTAAATATACGCCGTCGGAATAAACCCAATGAAATTTTTCTGTAAGTGATCTGCGGACATTGGGAATTTTGTTCTCGTTTTTCATCTTTTTGTGAATTTTCACGACAAATTTTACGTGGGGAAGACCAATTCTGCTATTCCGACCTGCATACCTCTCTCTCTCTCTCTCTCTCTCTCTCTCTCTCTCTCTCTCTCTAAACTTTCTAAAATATTGAGCCTAAGTATCAAGGATTTGCTAGGAGGCTGAAACATAATTCAAAAGGATCCAGGACTTTCCTCTGATCTAAAGTCGCTTTGGTACCTTGAAGAAACAAGCATAGATAGAAAGAGGATTATAAACATATCGTTCCCCAGATAATAAATTCAACAGACTACGATACGGCTAATAAGCAAGTGATATAAGAAGAATATAAACATATCGATAACCGCAGCAGAACTCACCGAGTAACGATACGAACCCTCTGGAATACAACACTCAACCCCCACCCAGGTCCTCCCAGTCCTCCCACAACTAAAGAACTTTAGTTGAAGGGGTCTTGTGTTGCCCCCCCCTCCCCTCACTACCCATCCGATGCAGGAGGGACGGAATATCAGGCTAAAATTAAATGCAAACATAAATATACTTATCGCAACCCTGCGTTCATGTCTACGAAAATTATGCATTTGCCTACATTAAAATCAGTAACATGCCTAATAAAGATTTCGGGTGGATGGGGCGACGTCTTCCTGGCAAATGATAAGGCGGTCGAACTCAAAACCCAACTGAGACTTTGTGAGTTATATTAGCTGGTTGGGAGGAATACTAAAGAGGCTTGATTTGTAAAGCCATAACTGTGTTCTTCTTCTTATCCTTTCTTTCTGGCGACGGGTTATACGGAAGTTTTCTGTTAGCTGCTTCAGCCAGGAAGACTGAAGAGAACAGCTAGGAGACAAAGGACATGTATCGAGTCCGAACTTAGATATAGTGGGAAATGTTCTAAGCAGAACACTGGAAATTCCTCAATAGTGTGTGTGCGTCCGAGAGAGAGAGAGAGAGAGAGAGAAGAGAGAGAGAGAGAGAGAGAGAGAGAGAGAGAGAAACTCTCATGCAATAAAACAATACTTCTTTCACTGTGAGGCCGATTTGTTTATTGAAATGACAAGATGGACATGGCAGAAGTTCAAGTCGTCTGCGTTGATGCTTTGTACATCTTGGTTGCAGAAATAGGCTTCATGGGCATCTTGTGACTGGGGAAAATGAAAGTTGTCATAGTCAATAAATGTTGCGAAGAATACATTTTTTACGGCAGGGGCTTGGAACTCACACTGGAGAAAATACGGTACAACATAAAGCGGGTAAGATCATTTTGGTATGGTTTACTTTCCCGTTTACTAAACGGTCCAAAAATAACATCTGTTTCCTCGGTGAGGGATAACTCAGATTGTAGGATATTTAGTGTTACTGGGCACTGCAATCTGCCTGCTCAGTTTGGCCTTGGCATAAGTCATTTTCGAACGTTAGATAAATATTCATCAATTCTGATAACATCGTCACAGCATGAGTCTAGGTCCTTGAAGTGAACTCAGGGGTCATCCTGCAGTATAACTGATAGAGTTCATATAGTATCCGGTGTTATGCAAGGCAAATGGATTTCTTCCTAATTTGGTAATCTACCTGCAAAACTGTGGAGGTTTCCCACACACTCGGTTTTGACCATTAAGGTGGATTTTCCTCAAATGCGTTGGGTTTGTTAATGCACCTGCACTTGTGTTGTGGGGTGATTTTGTTTTTTTATTGTTAGTACTTAATTTTGCAACTGAAGTCTCGACAGCCTTGGAAGAACTGGCCATTGACTGACAAGCTATCCTCTTTAGTTATCCGGGAAATACTCACACAACTAACTCGATTCGTTTGTGGTGTTGCATGCAATGGGTACAGTTTCTTCCTTTAAGGTAAGACTTTCCATCGAATAAATATTTTCTGTTTCAGAAATATCGTAGGCTATGCTTTCTAATATGTACCCCATATAAATAACTTACAGAAAAAAATAACAGTGAAAGAATTTGTTTTCCCACTAGCTATTTCATCTACGATCAACGCTAAAGGTATTGATTTGCCTAAAGATTTTGTTAATATGGGCAGGCTTTTCATGGAATGGCAGAGATCTTCTGAGTCGTCTCACTGCTAAACAAATAAAAGCTGATACGTGTGCGGCAATTCATAAGCAAACATGAATTTTCTGAAATAATGACATATGACTGACCTTTCGTTAATGAAATGAAGGATTAACAGTCTCTCGCCACATCGAATGCAAAATTGTGAGTTTTTTTTACCTAAGTTTTGTTAACATCTATATCGTCTTACATTTGAAAACTTATGGTTGTAGAATGGTACGTACTTATATAATTTTGCCAACGTTATTTAGCAGAATTGTAAATCGAGAAAACATTTTTTTTTTAAACAGGCATTATTTGCTATTACTGAATCGCCCTAGATTTCTCTCTTAATAAGGATACTGCACCAGCCCCATATTAAATAAATGATGGTAAATTTTTGTATTAAATATAAATTATTCACCTTAATTCACTCTTTCGTTTGTAGAGGGATATATCAGTTTACCGTGTGTTTTCCAAGCATTTTCAGTCTTTTACCCTGCGTGATGGTTTATGCAACGCTTCATACAACTCTAAAGGTTACACTGGGGTCGTCGAACAGAAAACTTTCCTAATGGATTTTTTTTTCGCAATACTAAATAAAATTCTATAGATACCAAATGAGACCAAATAAATTATCTGCATTACGAGAGAGAGAGAGAGAGAGAGAGAGAGAGAGAGAGAGAGAGAGAGAGAGAGAGAGAGAGAGAATAAATCTTACCGAGAAATGAAATCCAATTGACTGCAGTTATTTTTCAGATAGCAAAATGAATATAACATTGCCATAACTCTCAAGGCAAACCTCTTGCAATCCTTCCACGATTACCTAACACGGGAAAACCATAATAAGCCAAAATACAAAAAAAAAAAAAAAAAAAAACAGAATAAATAAGATCTCGAATATACAATGAATTCCAGAGATGCAGCAAATAAAAATGTAATTAAGAGCATTGCACTAACTAACACATTGTGGGGCCATGTAATTGCAGCGTCCATCGGTTGGCATCTCGCGAGGCAGCTAATGAAATCTTATCCAAAGCTACAGGTAATCTTGTTGGCCATCAGGACCAATTATCTCCCCACACAATCTCCATCTCCAGCATCTCCAACTCCAGCATCCAATTTTCAGCCTTCTTTTCCACCCTATACCACCTGATGGGACGTTAAATATTCATCTGAAACTATTACTCATTTTCAGCTCTCTTCGCTCTTGAAGCCTGCTCTTCCTCGAGGCCTTCAATATTAGACCACCCCCGGCTCTCGCGAGAGAGAGAGAGAGAGAGAGAGAGAGAGAGAGAGAGAGAGAGAGAGAGAGAGAGAGAGAGAGAGAGAGAGAGGGAAAAAGCCGTCCAGGACGCCCCTAAAGGCTACAGCAGGTGCCCTCCACAAACCCCCTTGGACCGGCCTCCGCTCGTGACCTGAGTTCAGGGCGTAAGACAGGTAGTGGGGGATGTGTGTGTTAGGCAGACCACCTGGACCCGATGATCAGGTACTTATCAGGTACTTCGCCCCCCTCTCGTTGTTAGCGCAGAAGGGGACCCGTGATTGGGATTCTAATGCTGTCGATACATGAAGAAGTCTCAGCCCTTCCCCAGGTGTCATTTTATTGGGTTCCAACGACGTCACAACTTGGCTGGCGGTCGACCGGTCCTGATCGTTTGGTGGTCTTTAGTGATCAATAGTGCTTCACCAATGTTCATTATTATTCGATTTGAACTGCCAGATCCCTTTCATGGCGACCCCAGTTGACTCTTTAAACTTAAAATAAGCTATCAAGACATAATTTTCAACACAAATGAACAGTAATTTTTGCTTAGACATAATTGCTAGAGGTTACATTTCGGTGAGGTGGAGCTTTATTCTGCTGTTTAGTACAGAGAAAAGTTCCCACAAGAGGATTTCATTTTGGATCAGTTATTCTTTCTTCTGTAGTGAGGGGTGACTGAATTTGTATCATTGTCAAGTATAAATCTTATAAATCGTTTGTTTAGGCTGGCAAGTAAATGTTATACTAAATAGTGAATTCTGGATTCAGTGTGTCCTTTCTGTCACCACTGAGTAACAAATGTACGGCATCTGCATGAAAATCTCCAACGTAACTTGTGTAGATACTAAACAGGAAACTGTATCAGTTACTTTGGCAAAAGATTTAATAGGATTTTCAAAGCGATTATTTTTGTTTTCTTTCCGGGTGCTATGAAGAATTTGTTCTCTCGTCGTTTTTACTCACTTGTTAATGAGCAGAGATGCCTGTAATTCAAACCTGGTAAAACCTTGTCCATAGGGAAAAATGATCCGTTTCCCTTTTGTTGGTGGTCTTAAAACAATTTCCTTGGGAGCGACGACATGAATATCGGTAGAGGAATTTTTAAGTGGATCAAAAATTTTTTGAAAGATGCAAAATATTACCCTGCACTCAAGATTACTTTTAAGCCCATGAAAAAATGCTAAATTTTATAAGACTATTTTTTAATTTTTCACATGTGTAAAATAAAAGAAAAAAAAAACATAAATGCGTTTTACGACGTAGTGTTACAAAATAACGAGTTTTTAGTATAGCGAGTTTTCCTAGTACAGCCACTAGGTGAAATGGACTTGAGGCATTCTCCAGTCTATAACGGCAGAGTAAATACAGTTTAGTATCAGAGCAAAACAACTGAACAAACCCACATGCTATTTTTCTGTATCTAAACGAGGAATGAATCGTTTGCTAACAGGACTTCAGCCTATTAGTTCAGTTTTATTTGACTGAGGTTACTATCCCAACCATTTGCACTCATAATATCTAGCTCATGCTGTAGTTTCTAAACATTAAATGGTTAAGATCTGGACTGCTATTGCAATGCTTGCCTGTATAATAAAATCAAGTAAATAATTTTTTTTTTTTGCAATACATCAAAGAAAAAACTAACTTGAAATGTTTTTTCGCCTATTTCAAAGAGACACTGGATTCAGTTAGGTTTTCAGAGAGAGAGAGAGAGAGAGAGAGAGAGAGAGAGAGAGAGAGAAAGGGGGCGGGGATGACTATCCACGCTGTAGAGATACGGAGTCAATTATTTCATATTATTCTAGTTAATTTTAATAATTGTTCTAAATATTCTTTATTTACAAAAAATAGAAGTGTCAGTACTGGAAGGAAACAAAAGTTGCGTAATTTCAGACGAAACCAAGCCACATGTGCTCGAGCGGCTTCCCTCTCTTGAAACTGTAACATTTCAACATAAAGGAAACACACACACACACACATTTCGCTCCTTTGATACTTATTATCACAAAATTAGGTTCCTGCTATTACTACTGTTACAGAACTACAATATTAATATCTGTGAACTACAATATTAATATCTGTGATGAAGATATATTATCCCATAGTTTATACTTTATAGAATATATATATGTGTAGAAATTATAAGATTTGTAAACACCGTAAGCTACAAGAATATATGTCTGTCTGTCACATACATACATGCATACATACATACATACATACATACATACATACATACATACATATTTATATATATACTATGAAATCTGCAGTAACTATAGGATTATACATTTTCATCACTGATAATAATATTGTAATTCTTTAACTTAGGTACGTAAACTCACACACACACATATGTGTATATATATGCATATACTGTATATATGTGTGTGTGTTTGTGTACTTAAGTTAGCTATTAGAGCAATACTTGTTATATCCAAGAGTACAGAGATCTCTATTCTACATACCAAACATCCCTGGAGACACTATGCGCCTTTCTATTCACTCTCCTGTTCAATTTTACAACGCATTCCTCGTATCCATTATACCTTGGGAATAACTTGCACCCAAGGGTAATTATAATTGGATTCCTCTTGGGTGTAAGTTAATTCCAGTGTATATTAAACTCTATATTCAACAATATTTGTTGTTTGATGTTTGTGAATAGAAAAAAGTCACACGTGCATATGACAAATTCATGTTCATCGTTAGTCTGAGTTTCTCAACTTTCACTTTCATGTTCTCTGGGTAGTTCATTCATTTCAACAGATTTTAACAGCAATAATAATAATAATAATAATAATAATAATAATAATAATAATAATAATAATAATAATAATAATAATAATAATAATAATATCACCACAGAAATATCGTACGTCAGACTGAAAGCCCAAATATCCCTGAAAACAATATAAAACATTCGTCGAAAAACCGATTTTGATCACACTGGAGAAAAAAACACTGACCCAAGAGAGACGCCAAGTAACGTCTGCGTTCATTATTGTCTTGTTTATAATTGGTGTTTATTGCTGACTTGTTTATAGTCTGTGTTTATTGCTGACTTGTTTAAAGTCTGTGTTTATTGCTGACTTGTTTATAATCTACATTTCCGCTGACGCCAATAGAATCGTGAAATCTTCATAAGAGACGAAATTGTGATTAAATTATTGCTAAATGTTGAGATAAAGTTGAGAGGTCGGTTTATCGTGAAGACCAGAAGACCAAATTAAAGGCAGAGTGCGTGAGAAAAGAGAAAACGACCAAGCTCGAGTCCGAATAGAGGAAGAGGAGATTGTGAATTAGATTTCACTCGAATGAAGAAACTGTGAGCAAATGAAAGAGAGGAAGGAAGGATGCAGCACGTGAAGAAGATTCAAAAGGTAAAAGGCTGGACTGACTGACTGATTGGCAGGTGGTTTGTACAAATGGGGAGAAACGAAAGAAAAATGAGAGAGAGAGAGAGAGAGAGAGAGAGAGAGAGAGAGAGAGAGAGAGAGAGAGAGAGAGAGAGAGAGAGAGAGAGAGAGAAGGTTAGCAAGTAGATGAATTAAGTAGTATAGAAAAAGGAACGTAAGAAGATAATATGGAAACCCCACTCACTCATGCATATATAAATACAACTACACTTAGATGCAAACACCTGTATCCACACACACACATATGTATAAATAATGTACATACATACATACATACATATATATATATATATATATATATATATATATATATATATATATATATATATATATATATATATATATATATATATATATATATATATATATATATATATATATATATATATATATATATATATATATGTGTGTGTGTGTGTGTGTGTGTATGTGTGTGTATACACACACAAACACACACACACACACACATATATATATATATATATATATATATATATATATATATATATATATATATATATATATATATATATATATGTGTGTGTGTGTGTGTATATATATGGGATCAAGCATATGGGCTTTCTTCATTCCTTTACTTAAATCTTCAGCTGAAACATCATTTCTAGACTTCCTGAGAAGCCGGAAGCCTGGTGCATACTCTCTGAACAGGAATAGCACGCATGGTATTATATATACATACATACAAAATATATATAATATATATATATATATATATATATATATATATATATATATATATATATATATATATATATATATATATATTTATTGTGTGTGTGTGTGTATATATATATATATATGCACACACATATATATATATATATATACACACATATATATATGTATGTATGTATGTATATATATATATATATATATATATATATATATATATATATATATATATATATATATATATACATACACATATATACATATATATGTGTGTGAGTGTGTGTGTATGTACATGTGTATATAAGTATGCATGTATGTATATATATAAAAATCTCAGACTGAACCTTAAATTAATTCTATTTTGATGAAACAAGAAAATAGATGGTATATGGAGTGTGGAATGGCTGAACGTCGCTGATGAAAATTGTGAAAAGAAACCAGTTTAATTGTTGAGAAGAGCAGAGAGCTGATAACAGTGTGAATCAGAGTAATGTTATAAGGGAGTTGGAAATATAAATGTTAAAGTGTAAGTGCAATGCAGCAAGGGCACTCTTCATCATTGTGGTTTTGGTACCATGAAAACATATTTTTCTTGTCTTAACATAATCTTATATTCGTTTAGATTCGCGTTTTTAGTTTTCTGTAAAAGGAAATTATTGTGCCGAATTTGTCTGTTTGTCCGCACTTTTTCTGTCCTCACTTTTTCTGTTCGCCTCAGATCGTAGAAACTACTTAGGTTAGAGGGCTGCAAATTGGTGCGTTGATCATCCACCCTCCGATCATCAAACATACCATACTGCAGCCCTCTATCCCCAGTAGTTTTTATTTCATTTAAGGTTAAAGTTAGCCATAATCGTGCTTCTGGCACCGATATAGGATAGGCCACCACCGGGCCATGGTTTAAGTTTCATGGACCGTGGCTCATACAGCATTATATCGAGACCACCGAAAGATAGATCTATTTCGGTCCTTGATTATACGCTGTAGCGGCTGTACAGAAAACTCGATTGCGCCGAAGAAACTCCGGCGCATTTTTCTTCTTTTATATAAATGTCGGTTGTCTTTGCAGAAACGCATACTAATACCACCTGTATTGCTGATATCAATGCATGATATTGGAAAATAAACAAGATAGCATTGCTTTATAGTGAAAGTGCGAGATATCATTTGTTATAGCAGAGTAAATCCAAATCAAATGATTCTCATAAATCGTCAGACATTTTCGAACCCGTGGAAGAAGTATGCCAAGATCTCATATTCTAATTTGTAGAAAATGTACCAAATCGACTCAACATACAAAAAAAAAAATAAGCAATGAGCAAAAAGAGATATGCAAGATTTAACCAGTGGACCAAAGTTTAAATGAACCCATTCCCACTAACAGGAGGTGGTTCCAGGTAAAAGCAACATAACGGTCAACGTCACATTCATGCTTGAACTGTCGAGTTGTAGCTGAGCCCTTGTGCAGATATCTTCCGCAGAATTAGATGCTTCATACTCCTACACTAGAGCTTCATTAACACTGCGTCGCACCCCCATATTCACTTGCACCATTTACCTCCGCCTGGTACGCACTAACGCTCTTCCTAATTATTACGGGCCCTCCTCTCCAGCAACTCTTCTCCGCCATTTATCCAAACAGCTCTAGGTCTTCCACCCCTCCCCCCTCCTATTCCTATCAGTTTTCGATTACGTGTTCGTTTACCAACCTTTCGTCCCTCAGTCTTCCAACATGAGCAGACTACCTAAAATCTCTTAGTCACCCTTTCACTTACAATAACTTTTCTTACCACTTCTACTTATCTCCAGATTCTCACACTTTTCAGTTCTTGTTACACTACATATACTACAGTTCATCTCAAAAGCTCAACATTTTTAGTTTTCTGTAAAAGAAACTATAGAGGTGGCTTTGTCCGAACGTCCGCTCTATTTTGTCTGCACTTTTTCTGTCCGCCCTCAGATCTTAAAATCTACTGAAGCTAGAGGGCTGCAAACAGCTATGTTGATCATTCACCCTCCAATCATCAAACATATCAAATTGCAGCCCCCTAGCCTCAGTAGTTTTTATTTTATTTAATGTTAAACTTAACCATAATCGTACTTCTGGCAACGCTATAGGTACCAACAACACAGGCCACCACCGTACCGTGGATGAGTTTCATGGGCCGAGGCTAAGAATTTCATGAGCCGTGACTGAAAGTTTCATACAGTTTTATACGTTGTACAGAAAACTTGATTGCGCCGAAGAAACTTCGGATCATTTTTTACTTGTATTTTCTATTCACACTCAGGATCTGCATCTAAATACATACAGGGGAGGTGGCTCATCAATCACTCCATATAATCCAACATTGCTTCCACATACAATTTCTTCCATTTATTAAGCAAACATTCCATTTTACGACTACTCTTCTCCCAAATGCCTATGGGAATCAACCGATTTCCTTGTTAACATTCATTTCCCTAATTTCTGGTTCTATTTACTCCTGTAACCATACTCATGCTCATATTTACTTTTAATTAAATTTTTCTCTTCCACAAATCTTTAAAACCATATCCTCAGTTTCTGCGTTTTCTCTTCACTATCCCCAAATACAGCTTTGCAAATAGGTCTACTGTCTTTTCTCTTGACTTCTCACATAACTTTCATCTACCTCAAGTGTATGCCAAAGGCACAACACACACGCGTATAAGATATATTATGCACATATAGTATTGTAATAATCCCAGTGGCATCTAACTTCTGGGTTCTTCACATTTTTTGGATACGCTTATCACTACAAAGCCATATATCTAAATGCAAGAAATGAAAGAATATGAAGCAATTGGTACACATACACACCCACACCCACACACACAATATACATATATATATATATATATATATATATATATATATATATATATATATATATATATATATATATGTAGGCGTGTGTGTTTGTGTGTTATTAAATTATATAAATCTTGTTTGCTTTCTTACGTCAGTAGATGGCACTACGCAACTCAAGCAGACGAACGCACGAACTACCCAGGATTACTAAGCAGCGACGTAGACGTCACGGCGGAGATAAACATTGCCTTCGGAGCATACTTATCAGTATGTGCTTATCAGTTACCTTCGCGTCGGACACAGGACGTGGCCAGAGCGGAACACATGATCCTCGAGAGGCTATCAAGACCCGGACCGATGGCCGCAGGAACCGACAAATAAAAACAAGATGGAAATAAAAATAAAAAGGGTCCGTGGTTGCTCCTTGTTCAAATGAACAGTACATGACGTTCAATGCAGCCAGGAATACTAAATACAATGACCGTCTGGGGAGGGAAGAGCTGGGAAGGGTATGGGAAGGGCTAGGGTAGGAGAGGGGGTTTCGGCGAATGAGAAACGGGGAAAAGGAAAGGGTTGAGATAATTAGAAGAGATAGGGCAGAGGAAAGAGAAGCAATGTGAAGAATATGTTTAATATATAGAGTATGGTGGAAAGAAACAGAAGAAATATACAATAAAAACAATCATAGATAAACAAGAATTTTAGAAGCATTAAATGAATAAAAAGTACAAGAATCTTGACTCTTCAAAATAGCAAAGGCTTAAAAACTATTAAGCTTTGATGTAATAATGAAGTACGGTAAATAAGAGAAAGAAGCCAGAAAAGAAAATGAAAAGTAATTTAGAACAGAAGAGTTTTAGACAATCAAAAACGGCGTAATGAGAACAGGAAGACAATTACGGGGAGAAAGAGAGAATCAGAAGTGGTGAGAAGGGACTACACACATTTGAAACAACACACTAGAAAAACGATAATTCCTGGACTAAATGACTCACTGAGAAAATAAGAAAATGATAGAGGGGAGGATAATAAGAGAGAGAGAGAGAGAGAGAGAGAGAGAGAGAGAGAGAGAGAGAGAGACGGAAGCATAAATGGAAAAAGTAAGACGAAAGGTTACTCAGAATAATTAAAGGAGGGTTGGAGCAAATGAAGAAAATTACAAGAAAATAAAAGACATTGAAAGAGAGAAGGAACCGGGCGGGGGGTGTTGTGATGATTAAGGCACATGAGAAAATAGAGCAAGGGAAGGAGAATAATTTACTGGGTAATAGACTTACTAAGATAACATAAAAAGAGCGGGAAGAAACCTAATAGAAGTATATGAAATGAATAAGAAAATAAGAATCGGAAGAGAGAGAGAGAGAGAGAGAGAGAGAGAGAGAGAGAGAGAGAGAGAGAGAGAGAGAGAGAGAGAGAGAGAGAGAGAGAGAATAAGCAAAAGGAATAGCTTAAAGATGATCATAAAATATCTTGTTAATCTTTGCAATTAGCCCGCTATCATTGCAGGGGCTGGTTTGACCTCCCAGCGATTATTACCATTCTAATACAAAACGTGGACTGTTAAGTAACATTGCTGGCGAAAATAACTATGAAGTACGACAGTAACTCGGTGTTAGGGACAGTTTTTGTTAACAAGGGTAAGCATTGTTTGAAGTGTAGTTGGGGGGTGGGCGGCGTCAATGAAGGGAGGGTTGGCCATAAAAGCTGAAATCATCATAACAGATAAAAAAGAAATGGTTATCACTCTAGAATATGCCTTTGTTCTTCACTCATTATTTTCCTTTTTCGCTGACCATCTTAGAGTAATTTGCTATGCTTCTGCTTAACTTGTCGGAGCATCTATGATGCTCTTCGTGACTGCTATTATCTAAGGGGCAAGTATTAGTTGCCTTCGACAGGTGATTACTACATGCCAACAGTGATGTTCTCCAATCTTGATCCGTGACAAAACTCTTGTACCACATTCTTGAATTTCAACACCCTTGCTGGAGGGTATACTCATGCCCGTTCCTTCGTTTACTGACTCATCTAAATCCAGTTTTATTGGTAATTAATTGTTGCGTTTCTTTACATTATATATACCACCAATTGCCTACAATCTTTACGTACACACTTGCTGTGTTTACCAAGGTCTTATCCTTTCATTCCCTAAACCTCAGATTTCCTAGGATTTCCTTTTATTCTTTCTTATAAGACTGCCGAGATTATTTCAAACTTTTACCAGCATGCAAGGCCGAACCATTTTAAAAGAATCGTGTCAATTTTTCAACCGTGTAAGGCTACAGATGTATTATCACATATTTCACCATTTTTCATATATCAGTATTCAACATCCTCACTTCCCTGACAGTCTGGAAATTTGTCTTTGCAACCCCACCTTATTTTTCTAGCCTGACACACTTCTGATCAAAAATCCTTCAGAATTACATTTCTTCCCAAATAACTATAGCACTCAACCAATTTCCTTTTCACCATAATTTCGTACCTCATGATCAAATGAATAAAAACAAGGATTTTTGTTTTTTTTACTTGTTGTATGTAATATTTATCAATAAAAAGTGACTCAATATGCATTCTCTGCTAAGCATTACAAAACTTTTAGCAGTGTCATTATGCCTTTTAATGTGTGGGAAATGTATTAAAAATGACTTCTAAGAATTTCTGAGCAACGACGTATCCTGATACAATGAGAGTTACATTTATTGTCACATTTTGCACTGAATAGCCCCAAAAAACTTAAGTTTGTAAGTATTAACCCAATGTGCAATAACTGATGTCAAGAAGAAAGTCTGTTACAATACTTTTTTACTCTTTGATGAGTAGTACATCTGTCCAATGTTCTTAGCAAATATAGATACATTCTAACACTTCCTATAACCAGTAAATGCGTTACTCTGTGACCAGATGTAAACACGTCGTGATATATATGACAATGAGCTTCAAATCTATTATCATTTACGTGCGATTCTTCACTTCGCATTACCTGCTTATCGCTTCAGAAAAATTTAGGATTATGATTTTAGCTTAAACATTTTAGTTTAAAATCTATATTGATATTCTATAGCCTACTTAAAGGTGAGACTGCGTTTTTTAATTTTTTCTTAATAATTCCTCTCTTACCGTTACATAAAGCATTCTCTGTTTTGAACCGAAACCTAATGATTTTTTTTTATTTACTGGCAAATTTTTCAAGTTGATGAAGAAATCTTCTTATAACCAATAAGCCCGAAAGTCTTTTAGAATGAAGATTAAATAATATATAGCATACAGCTTGTCCAGCTTTATTACTATCATCATCATCATCGATAAGGTAAACCTGACGGAGTTTTCCTACGGTCTGTACCTGGAGAGGGTCTTTCTCCCTCTCTCTCTCTCTCCCTCCCTCTCACCTGTTCTCTTGTCCATTTCGATAACCTCTCTCTCTCTCTCTCTCTCTCTCTCTCTCTCTCTCTCTCTCTCTCTCTCTCTCTCTCTCTGCCTAATTGCAAGTAATGCGTAAACAGCGGAGAAGCATAACTCAGGTTTTAGATGATGGTGACTCGTTGATGCCCAGGAGATAAGTGTGATGAGATTAAGGCCATTGCAATTTTCACGTCTTCATGCGAAGACTTCGTGACTTCAAAGGGGGAGGGAGGGGTCCGAGGCGGGTAGTGTGGCCCCGGATGATGAACTCTTGTGGCTTTATTAAAGATGGCGAGGTCTTATTTTGCAGTTGATTTCGAGAATTATCTTGCCTCCACATCGCTATTCAAATTTCCGCCATAACGGTCCGCGATGGAAGGAAGCATCGCTCAATTCTCAGGATAATCTTTCTCTGAATTTTAGCCATCTTGCGAGAGAGGGAGGGGAGGTAGGGAGGGTGGGGGTGGAATCTCTGGGCTGAGTGTGGACAGGTTTCGGCTCTTGCAAATTAATACTCACTTACCCACGCTCTCATGCGCAAGAGTATATGCGCATAGGATACAGGAACACACGCATACTCATTTTTGTGAAATGTAATGCAATGTCTGAATAACAAAAGTAAAAAACAAAAGTACAAACGATATTATGAAACTATCTGGCCGCGCTGACGGTGTAAAATGTTACAGAAGAGTTAACCATTTGGTTTCAGCTTCTTTTCTTCTCAAAGAATGCACACGTGAAAACGTTCCCAGTCCTAACATTCTCTGTAAAAAATAAAAGGAAAGAGATTTGAGGAATGAAGGAGCAAGTTGTACAGTTGTCCGTAACACAAAAGTTCTAAAAAAATTGGAATTGGGATCTGATCATTGATTTTATCAAAATGAAAACTAGAATGAAGAACTGCATTCTCGATGGGAGTGAGGGAAAATTCGATTATTTTCCCCCGATTCCCGAAAGTCAGGAATCAATTGAAGCAGGAGATACGCAGTAAGCTTTTCGTTTTCTAAGGTTTTATAACATTCCAAAAATATGCAAATGGACACGTAAAGTATATACGTTGTGGATAATGTGAATAAATTTTGACATTCAACATATAAAAGACTTTTCAGTTATGAGCTTTTATTTCATTACCCATAGCTGAAATTTTCATCGAAAAATGAAGTGGCAATTGTTGCTGTTTTCCCTAAATATTACTCTCTGGCAATTCAGAAACTGAGCAGTTAAGAAGTTATTCTATTAAATGGTTTCTCGAATATATTACAGAATGAGACAAACGCAGTAATATACCTGTTAAAAAGGACTTTTTCACTAGAAAATGGACCTGCTATTAATGTAGGTAAATTAAGAAAATATGATGATAACGGATAACGAAATAAACTAAGAAGAGGAAAATTAGCAATATGAAAGAATAAATTCAATGTTAGTAAAAGTTTTTTCTAAAGAAAATGACATGAGCGAAAGACAAACATCACATAATGCACGAGGTTTCATCACATGATTTTGTTTTCTTGCAATGTTCATCCTAATGATATGTCAAATACATGTGTTTTTATATATTGTTTATTCATGCCTAATATGAAGAGATTTACGTTCTTTATAAATATAAAGAAATTAGGTATGATGCAATACTTAAATTGCTGAACAGTAATTACATTTGCTTATTAAAGCTCCTATAGTCATAAGGTTAGTAAAATCCAATTCCTATGAAGGGGGGAAGGTGATGCTATGATCAAATTAATGGTCGCTTGATTTTAGGTTACTCTAATAATGGGAATATGACGAAGATGCGCAACTATTAATCAAAAGGAGAAAACCGGCAAATAGATTAAATATTGGACCGCTGACAAACTTCACCATCATCAATCGTTGTCCCGAAGGTAAACAATATCATCTCCATAAATTGCGCCAAAATAATAACTGATGCTGATAAGGGAAAACCTCTAGATTTATGCATAGAAGCTGGCATCCATGTCGCCCTCATTCTCTCCTGCTGTAATCACACCAAAGCACACCAGTGGTCGAGGGCAAAAGCACTGATGAGTGTTCTCCATGCCACTGAGTGCCAATCAGTGTTTTAGTTCAAAGCAATTTTATTACTAACGGTTACAGAATATACTTTCCGAATCTTTTTATGGGTTGGCGTTCTTCCTAACAATATTAACTTATACAGGAGTGAAACAGTGAGTCTGCGTAACATTAACAAGCTGAAAGCATATATGCATCCGATATGCAATCAGGTTATTTTTCAATAAGTGGACGGTACTTATCTGAAACTGAATCGAATTACTTGAAATAATCCTTCCGCGTTTAACTAAAATAAAATAAGGTTGCGCTTGTGCAAACTTTATTACAGATGCACACTGGATAGAGGCAGGTCAGTCTAAAACCTTTTGATCTTGAATTCTTTACACTCCCCTTCAATTCAAACGGTTTTGTGCAGGTGAAGTGCAGACAGAAAACCATTGCGTACTAGTCATGACTTTTAGAACGAGAGTTCAGACTTGTTCAGACAGGATTATTGATATACTGGCGTTATTGGCCATATGGCTCTTACTCACGAATTCGGTAAGATTATGTAACCGGTAGTTTTTCAACAGAGCTGACCGTGAACTGTCGTCAGGTCTCTCTGAAGGGAGTGCATTTTGGACCTTGGTGGATTTTAGAATTTAATGATAACATGGTTGTCAGAAACGTAAGTTAGATTTTACTGGGTAGCAGAAATTACAGCTCTTACGATGAATCGCTGTACATGCAAATGACATGTACAGTACATAACCTTTGATGATAGTGATAATACTATAGTAATAATAATTTTAACTCGAACGGGAACTGAAAATGCAAGAACGTAAACTAAATCTCTCAGTGTATATATATATATATATATATATATATATATATATATATATATATACACACATAAAAATATATATATAAATATATAAAATACATATATATATATATATATATATATATATATATATATATATATATATATATATATATATATATATATATATCAAAGTCGAGGCAGTTGCTTTAAACCTGATGAACAGCATCGAGTTAGGGGAGAAGGAGAATTC
Source organism: Macrobrachium rosenbergii (assembly GCF_040412425.1). NCBI lineage: Eukaryota > Metazoa > Arthropoda > Malacostraca > Decapoda > Palaemonidae > Macrobrachium > Macrobrachium rosenbergii. Next base: position 81,141,960 of record NC_089748.1, read on the forward strand.
CTTGTACTTCCTCTCAATGTATTATTATGCTGACGTTTCAGGACCATGTGTCCCATTTTCAAGGCTATAAATTAAAAGACAACAGAATTAAAAATAGACTCAGATTTTAAAACGAGAAAAAAAGAAATTTTACATAAAAGTTTAAAAAGAAACATAACAGAAAGGAACAATGAATACCAAATAGTGCTGAAGGCAAAAGCTGAGTGACATTCAGGGTCCGTTTTGGTTCCAACGGAAACTCACGAGAGGTATAGAGGTGTTGACGTGGACTGAGTATTTAATTGGGGAACTAGTTGTTTAATAAAAAGAGATTCTAGTATTGACAGTTGGTGGTCATTCGGAGCTTTGCCTATTATTTTGAAATCCTTGTCCTGAAACGTCAGCATAATAAAGTACATTGAAAGGAAGTACAAGGAATTCTCCTTCTCCTAACTCGATGCCATATATATATATATATATATATATATATATATATATATATATATATATATATATATATATATATATATATATATATATATACTATATATATGTATATATATATATATATATATATATATATATATATATATATATATATATATATATATATATATATGTATGTATATATAAATATATATATACTATATATATACATATATATATGTATATATATAGTTATATACATAGAGTTATATATACAGTGTATGCGTTTTTTTACCTTTTATCCAAAACCTCATTATCTCGTATTCGCTCTCCTCTTTCTTTGTACTTTTTGACATCATTTGAGAAATTTTCACCAAAAAGAATTAAAATTGCATTTTCGATTTTAATAATCAACAGGGACCTATGTATGTATGTATGTATGTATGTATGTGTATATATATATATATATATATATATATATATATATATACACTGTATATATATATATATATATATATATATATATATATATATATATATATATATATATATATATATATACTATATATATATATATATATATATATATATATATATATATATATATATATATATATATATATATATATATATATGTGTGTGTGTGTGTGTGTGTGTGTGTGTGTGTGTTTGTGTGTGTGCGTTTGTGAAGATTGCACTTCACATCTCAATGCAGTAACTGTGAGCTAGCAAATCGGTGAGACACGAGTTCAAATCCTGCTTCAGAGCTGAATTTCAAGTAACTCATCTGACTCAGTTACGTGAAAAAGTCGATATAATGTCATCAATAGTGACGTGTGAGAGAGCTTTCAATGGAAGCATACTTGAGGCTAAACAGCACGTAAGCGTATAAGGGATATTGAGCTACATGCAGGAGAAAAAGGGGTTTCTTCTGTAGTGGGTCGGTAAAGCTGAGTGTTCGGCTCAGAAGGCTCGAGTTCAAATCCTGCTTGAAAAGTGTCCAATTCTCTTATTTAATTATTAGTTACATCACTGATCAGAAAACCTTTTAAGAGTAACTTTGCCTTCTTGCATTTCATCATAATTGATTTACTTGGCATTTTCCTAAACCCTACCTTCATTTAGATTAATATTTCTATACGGGAATCAGTAACATTTTAAAACCGGTTCCAATGGAAATAGTTAATTATCAACGTAACAGAAAGATATTTTTGCTTGCACTGATTATTTTTAGACCGGTTTTAATGGACTCCTGATGCAAAATAAATAAATAAATAAATAAATAAGTGCAGGGGGAACTAACTAAACAATGGTATCGCACTTAATACTATCGGAATTAAGATTTTTAAGTGAGTCATTCGAGGAATATAATTGTTCTTGAAACGCCCTGTATTAGTTACATATTACTACTAGTTTCTTCTAAGTCTTCTTTTTCTCCTCCTATTCCTCCTTCCTCTTCCCCTAATTATTCAGTATTTCTTATAGCATTATGACCTGCTGCACAAGGAAATAAGTCAGTGAAATGAAAGGCTCGATTTGAAAAAGTCCGTCAAATATTACTGTCCCAGACTCCATTAATAATCATCGTGAATTTTCGTTATATTAACAGTTTCCTGCTTTAAAGGTTCTCAACCTGGCCACTTGAACCCTGTGATACTAAGAGTCTTGCTTTATGCAATATTTGTTTTTTAACTGATACAGAATATGTTTTCGCTGAAGTGCAAGTTTTCTTTAAAACATAATTGCAAGTATTCTTCCTCAATAAAAACTCCAAATGATAAGCCTGTCACTTATACCTATTAACCTATGCCCAACAAAGGTGTAGTCTCGGAAAAAATTACTCCGTTCTCTACCCGTATAAAATCCCAAACTTATTTGCGCAAAAGTATCAGTATGGTTGCTCGATGAAGGCATCGTGGAACATGGTCCTGTTTCTTAACATTTTCATATTGGGCTTAAAGAATTATTATTACTATTTCATTTTTTTTGCATACATAAGGGATTTGTAAGGAGGTTCCGGCATCTACCTATGATTGTGTCTTTGTTCAAAGTAGCCGAACAAACGATATTGTATAAACCTGATGGACGACAAGTAAGGGTGATGAAAGTTCCCAAACAAACTGGGTTTTTTTCTCAAAATTATTGGATGTTTCTCTCAAAAATCTGAAAATCAAAGGTTGGAGCTGAGTTGCAAATTGTGGGTTGCTAAATTGGTATTCTTAAATGTAAGGTTTACCTTCATCACACTTGTATAATATACACACACACATACTGTATAATATTTGTATATATATATATATATATATATATATATATATATATATACACATATACACATATATATATATTTAATGAATTTATTACATCACCGTGATTTACATGTAATCATTAAGCTAAAATGTCGTTTAATATCCAATTAACGCTATTCGGGAATATCACCTGAGGGGATTCATAAGTGATAGATGGATTGGTGCCTAACTGTCTCGAACACTCCACACGGTACCCACCAATGACTCCAGTCGACGGTCAAACCACTTTGCCATCAAGAGAGGTATAAGTTAATGCCGAATCTGCTGTGCTTCTTTAACCATCGATGGCTAAGTGGTTTAACCGTCGACTGGAGTCGTTGGAGGGTACTGTATCGAATGTTCGAGACACTTAGGTACCAATCCATGTATCACTTATAATTCCCCTTCGGTGATTATTGTACAAACGTTATGAAATTTCGACAACACAAGAACATGATTAACAGGGCTCCCGGATAATCATTAAACTTTTGTCACTGCTAGTAATGTCATTTCATAAACGGCGTATCCTGACTTTCTAGCATAAATGCTGCAACACCGCATGCCGAATAAGCATCAGGGTATCATTATTCCGAGACTCTATATGCAACAGAAGTTTCGAGAATTTCAATAACTTTCTGTAAGCACAGTCAAAAGTCACTTGGGTTTCCAGACAATGCGGAGATCTCGCATGGCACGTCAGCCTTTTTGGTGATAACATGTTATCACCATAAGAAAACTTAAGTACTGAAATGCTGATGATAATGGAGCTTGAGAAGTATGTCTAAAATCAATCATCTCTGGCTATTGAATAAACGATCCCAATGATACATTCCAGTATCTTGATATATGATTTTCTAAGTTTAGATAACATCTGGAAAGTCCGCTTGCTGGAAGTACTAATCTGACATTTCTGGAAATGGTGTTAATAATTCTGAAAACAATATCGGGATTTTATTGACGTGATGGTTCTCAAGAGTGTGGCTGAGAGCAAAAATGGTTAGACAAGATTCCAATTACGACCCTTTGGGTATTAGAGGCACACAACTGATTCAGTTCACAATAATTTTTGTACGGCAGAATTCCTAGCCTTTTCAAGCTGATGAGAGCTCTGCTGTCTTGTTAGTTATGATGAGAGCACCACCAAATTTTGGAAATTATGAAGCTATCCAGTTAGTAATACTTATTTCAAGAGCCACGAAAACTTTATCTTACAAGTGGATAGGATTCAATAATAGATATAGAAATACATTAATTGCTTTAATATAAAAACAAAAAGGCTAGAAAGAGTAAGCCTGTCATGAAAACATTACCAAAAGAACTTCACAATTTTGCAATATTTCCCCAACACTAAAACGTAAAATAATTTGCAGTTTTACGAACTTTTACTTTGAACGTCTTGCACAGCGTAATGAAAACATTTACCCCTTATAGTAAAATATTACTTATTATGAAAAACATGTAATATACACATAAAATAAAAATAAAATGAAAAATATAACTTTGCATCAAATATTTTCCAAATACTATTGTCTTACTTTTACTGAACTTTTTTTACTGTGTTTGTGTTTAAGAGCTCAGTTTTTTTTATTTATATTTATCTATTTCTAATTTTCTTCTACTTGTTCTCTCTTTTAACATGTGCGCATTCAATTCTGTTGAAATTTTTTTCCATTAAATGTTTTTTCCTTGAATAATAATAATAATAATAATAATAATAATAATAATAATAATAATAATAATACGCTTGTATTTCTCAATTATTTTCCTATATTCGGAAATGAAAGCATTTTCCTACGATTCACCGATTGTTCCTATGACAACAGTGACGTCTAGCCATTCGCGTCTTCGCGATCACTGCCCTTTTTCCGACATCCGTCTCGTTTCGCTTTTTCTTGTCTTTTCTCTTTGTCTCTCTTTTTCTAATGCAATTTTATCCAATCAATAAAAGATAGTCTCGTCTACATTTTGTTTCTTTAGGTGTGGCGTTCTTTTTGGTCTGCACCTTTGCTAATCATTTATTACATGTATCAAAATTCTTTTGTTTTTGCTTTTCAACCTATTCCCGCTACCTGCTTTGTCTGGTTGCGTCTTCTTCCTCTGTTATCCTCTATCACCCTTCCCACGGCGTCTCTTTTTCATGGACATTTAAGTCTGAATAATAATATTCTTCGCAAACCTTTGGAAGAATGATTGGATATAAGACAGGAAAAAAAAAGAAAAAAATATTTTCTTGACGCTCCTGAACAAGATGCTTGGTTTATTTCACTTCGAGATGGTGTTCATATTCACTGACAACTCTTGAGAGGGTTATGTAGATATACATCAAAATAAAAAAAGGCTTCAGATGAAACTGACTAGATGCTAAGAACCGAAATTTTGGTTCATAAACCCGATGAAGAGAATGGACGTGGAAATCCTGACAGGTTATTAAATTAGATATTGAGAGAAGACGATAGGGTATTATTAACTGCAATAACGACAGAACAAGGTGTCAAAATGAAATGGTCCTACAGTGGCCCCAGTCATATACTTAGAAATGTCTAAGGGTTTTTAACTAAACTAACAGGATGATAGAAGATAATTTATATAATCACTAATGATAAGAGGAGTATAAATAGAATGGGTAAGTGCGGCGGGAACTATTCAAGGTATATCATATTGGGATCTATAGGAAATAGGATTCGTTTCGGACAGTTTACTGGGCCCAAAACAAAATGTTTGATGCATTTCTTCAACATCCAGGATGGGTTGCCATTGATGCCACTTGGCAAAAATGAAGATAATCGGGCAATGTTCAAGGCTAAATGGCAAAGGCGTGCCAGGTGAACATAGAGAGCTAAAGAGGGCTGACCAATTGGGAAGGAATGGCTACTGTGCCATCAGACTGAATGGAAAGGATATTTATGTAACCTCAAAAGCTATCTGTGGTATGCTAACTTGGAGAGCAAATGATACGTTATTGCTGAATTAAATTATGAACTGTCATTGCCTTTTCCTTCCAAATCCCAGAGCAATTTTGGTTGTGGTGGGAATGGTGTCAGATGGAATGTTGGTAATATATATATGTGTATATATATATATATATATATATATATATATATATATATATATATATATATATATATATATATATATATATAATGTATAACTGAATCACGAAGATATGGAACTTGATGAATATATAAATATAGGCAAATGCCACAAAGGGAAAGTGAAACAGCAGAGTGGTTGCTAGGCCTTTCGACACAACTGTCCTTTACTAGCAGACTAATGAGAAATATAAAAATAAGTTTACAAGAAAGGTCGTATAAATGACAGATGTCATACAGATATCCCTGAGGATGGGGATACAGTATAAAGGAACAGATGCACCTGGAATCCAGCACATTTGAAGAATTAGTGGACCTACTAAGACAAAAGTAAATCTTTGAGAAGTTTTACAAAGATTAAGCCCAACTGGCTCGGAAGCAGGGAGGAATCAATTAAAGGATTATACAGGGGAAGAGACTGACCACCAAAATAACCTTGGAATGAATAATTGATTACATATATTTATAGAAGTACAACACTTAATATATTCTCCTTTTGGTAAACAATTACAATCTTTGTAAAATGAACATTTTCAAAAAATTATTAAACTTACAAATACACAGAAAATATATATAAGGTAACTAATTAGTAATTAAGTCACTGATTTTATCTTTAAGGTCATTCTTGGACATTTTACTAATACAGGGGTCCAAATAATACATACCAGTGCTAAGGTTAAAATTACAACTGGAAGTAAGCTGTATAACAGCTGATTCTAAAAGATTTCGTGAATAGAAGTCTTTCAATCTGGCAATCATTGAACTGTCAGTCCAATTTATCCTGTGAGAGTTTCCGCTTAAATGAACGAATATTGCATTGGATGTTTGCCCGGTTTTGACGGAATACTTATGCTGTTTAATTCTCATTTCTAAACCTTTACTTGACTGACCTATATAAAAAGAAGAGCAGTCCAAGCATGGACTGTGGAACTCACATTTTTCTCACACTGGACTGATTGTGCCATTCCCGAACGTTGCTGATAAATTGGATCACATCGAAATAAGGTTGTGGGTGCAAGCAATAGCAGGAAGCAATGAAGGTAACTGCCCCAGAAGGGAAATTGGTTGGCCAGTGTCTTTTTCTTTGACTCGTTTTTATTCATGTCTCTCTCGCATTTCATCGCTCAAGTAAATTCCTTGTCTCTTTGACTTGAACAACTACTTAATATACCCAGTGTGCAATTCCTTGAACAGTGAGTAACGTAATTCTCGCCCCTTGCTAAAAAGAGAGTAGAGTAAAGGAATTCCCTCTAATCCTTGCAATAACTCATTTATAGAGAAACTTTAATTCGGTAATAGCCTTATCTAGAATTGTCTCATTTCCAGGAGTGGTATATGCGCAGTTACCTATGTAGCCGTGATTCTGTGTTCCCGATTCCCTGAAGATTCCGCTTGTACCAAGGCGGAAAGAAATTCATTGCCAATTTGGCTTACGGTCCACTTGCAAGTGGCCAGTATTCATAATTTTGATGCGTTGTCATTCACTCAGTAATTGCTGTTGTGTCCTTTTTTCCATTTGTTATTTTAGTGAGAGTGTCCAATTTTTCCTTGTTAAAGTCACCCTGTTATGTGTGGAAATAATAAACTAATGTTAAGAGACACTTTCATTTGGCGACCTTTCCAGTTATTATTTATTCTTTAATTATTCTGTTTGTGGGCTTACAAGGGCTTTTGTAAAGCTAATATTATTAGCTAAATTAAAATATGCAGTCGTCCCCTCCTAAACCATAACATTATGCGTATATCTATGCATACACATATGCTGTATATATATATATATATATATATATATATATATATATATATATATATATATATATATATATATATATATATATATACATACATAGTATACATATTATATATATATATATATATATATATATATATATATATATATATATATATATATATATATATATATATATATACATACACATATATATATATGTATATATATATGTGTGTATATATATATATATATATATATATATATATATATATATATATATATATATATATATATATATATATATATATATATATATATATATATGTGTGTATATATATATATATATATATATATATATAATGTATATAAAATATATATATATATATATATATATATATATATATATATATATATATATATATATATATATATATATATATATATATATATATATATATATATATATATATATATATATATATATATATATATACATATACTTAAAGTACATATCCCTCTCGTCGAAATAATTCATCAAAATGCGGAGTTGCAAATAAACTGGCTATACCTACAAAAAAACTTGGAAATGCAGGACTTACATGAGGACAGGAAAGCGACGTCTTCGCATACCGACTTGCATTGCAATGTCAGAGATTGGAAATACTGCAGCAATTGATACATGCCGTTGCAATTTGACCCTCTTACTTTTTCCTGACGTTCTGAGCCGAGTGAGGTCATGCATAAAACATTAGTGACTCTTTCTGGTTCGCTTATTGCACCCCGAACGAGAATCACACACGTTCTTTGCGCTGCTATTTCACTTTCTGACACTGATATGACGCGGTGTATGGCTATGATATCCAACAGCGATTCTCTCTGTCTGTCTCTCTCTCTCTCTCTCTCTCTCTGTCTCTCTCTCTCTGTCTCTCTCTCTCCCTCTCTCTCTAACAAACACGGTCACGCTCATACGTATTTGACTGTCATTTACTTAAACCATCATTAAGTTCACCTATTGCCTAGTTATATTTTGATTCATCCATCTCTGCAGCTTGTTTCCCATAGATGGATCACCTTAATCTTTCTGTTTCTCTGTTTTGTTTCTATCTTTTTATACACATCATTCGAATAATACTGCTATATGGACAACTTAAATTCGTATAATATTCCTTTCTTCATGAAGTCTGCAGCACTTATCAAACCATCACATGCCACACTTGAAGATATTTCACTCTCTGGGTCAACGGCTGGGAATACATGAAATGTGCCATTCCTGAATATTATTCAAAACTCAAGGGGAAAACGGCAGTACATTGCCCTCTCTTCTTATTTTGATGACAAGAGAACAGGCAAAATACATTTTTGCAGTATGCAGGAAGTAACTTTTACAGTTTACTTCAGCTCTTTACTAATTTATCATGAAGTCTCAGAAATGATGAGGGTTGACTGCAGTCTTTTTCTCGGATGGATTAGAAATCCTGGAAAGGGAACCGAAGACAATTAGCATCTAACCCAAGTACTTGGCTCAGCATGTATTACTGAGATAGCCATCCAAAATGCGAATGATGCCATCTTCAAAAAGTGATCAGACAAACGGCATTGTGTACTGATTCAAATAAAACAACAAATAATTCTGTAAGTATTGTTTTACTTTTCCTAATAGCCTATCAAAACTCGGGCATTTGATTTGCCCCACCCTGTACTATAGAGCTCCCAATAAACAGCAAAAAAAAAAAAAAAACTGAAAGACTGCAAAAGGTTACTAATACCTTCAATTAGACGGCCAGTTTATTTTTCACTGCTCCAAAACATCTGAAATTCATTAATTAACGTATATTTCAATTAAAAACAGAACTTTTAATGCAAGAAATTGGCAATCCTTGGCAGCACTATCAGTCATTCTACTATCGTGTTTATTTATGGAGGCCCTCCTATTGGTCGTCCTAACGTTCATTAGCGGTGTCCCACTGAGACTTCCATCAAGGAAAGACCAGTGAAGCATAAGCGATCAGTAATAATTGGTTACAAAAAGTCGGGCAACATAGACGCGTTGATTTTACGCAATATATTTCTTAGAAACACTTCATCACCAAGTATCTCCGTCAGTGTACTTCACGTGGTGCACTGTAGGCACTGCTCAAGGGTGTTTGCAATCCCTAGCTGCACCCAGTTTTAGTCTTTTACTCTACCTTCATTCCCGCTTCCTTTCTTCCATCTTGCTGTCCATCTTTCCTAACTCTTACTTCTTAGTACAACTGGAGTGTTTTCTTACACACACCTTTAGATCCTAGATTCTAGGGATCTTTTTTCTCATTGCCCAACCATTCCAACTCCCTTGAGCTCTGAATGGCCGAAAATGCCCCGATGCTTGCCTTGACAGCCTAAATTTCAAAAATCAAATCTCCGAGTATCTTCGATAGAGAAAAGTTACTCCCATCCCGACAGTTAGAAAGGAAGTATCCTATCAGGTTCCTAGGACTGATGCATTGGACCAGGTAGGGCAAATGTAAGTTTCTCCGTTTGGGAAGAAATATCCATCTGAAGCCCTCAGTTACAACGAAAATGAACAAAAAACGTTTTGCTATTGAAAATTTAAAACTACGAAATTATGCCCACAATGTCACACTTGAGGCAGCAAATAATACTAACATGTCGCAAACAAATATTCTATAATAATTCATTCTCAAAAAGGCTCTGCATCATACTAATGTGTGGGTTCTTCTTCATATTGTTTGGTCAATAGTGATCACTGAATTTCCAGGATACAACTCTTTTGCGCCCACTCACGTGGAGGTCTCATACTTGATGATGTTGACCCTATGTATACCTGGAATCTTCGATGCTTCAGCAAGGCTTTTATCAAAAGTGGAAATTATCCTCGTAACTGGCAACCATAGAGATCCTTGGAAACGACATTGCACCATCTGGTAACAAATCTTTTTTACCCAAAAAAGACACTGACACGAGGTCGCTTTGCTGCAATTGTGATGCAACGGATTCCATATAAATGTGGAAGACCACGTGTCGTGAAAACGTAATTGTAGTTTATGCTCTGGATATTACATGAACCTCCTTTTCCATAATCTTAAATAAACAATATTTATAGAATGGAATGGTAACTGGACACCAACAACCAGGTTTCTTTCGGTTTAGCACGAGTAATATTCTCATCAGTTCGATCAAAAATGTATTCCTTAGATTTTACATTAGGGGTATTTAATGTTATCAGGGCCTTGGGCCAACTCTTTAGAATTTGCCACTGTGGGATAAAACTCTCATGGAGAATTTTACACTATGTGGGCATCATATAATATTCTTACTAATATGGTGCATAATCTGCTACCTTCTCCCAGTCACTGTGTCAATAATCTCAATGAAAAATTACCTCATGTGTGCCTCTCTTGTAGGCTAAGGTCTTAAATCACTTATGTGACTTTTTTTATTTTTAGTCTGAACTGTTCCTCACAATAATAAACAAGTCTGCGTAATGTGGTTCTATGTGTCATGCAGCGTATGGTGTTTGCCTAAGGCACCGGTCAGTATGTATGTATTCGAATTAGTCTGGGAATTAACTGAAAGCCTACAGCAAATAGTTGGTGGAGAGCAGTTCTATGGTTACATCCGTGAAATGAAAATTTTCAAAATCAGTATCATTAGGGGCTTTTTCAGTTAATAAAATTCAATGGCTGCTTTTAAATCCCACCTTGGCAACTACTTGACCGGTGGGATTTAGACGAATACTGATAATAATTATTACAGGATCAGTAATATAGGAATTTGGTAGTCCCTTAAATTTGATATTCTAGCAAGAAAATTTTAAATGATGGAGTATTGGTCAATTCCTACCTGGTACTGCTGCACCACCCATGCATGGTTACATGCATTCATGCTCCCAAGAGAAAAAAATATTTCAGGAAGCTCGTCAAGTAAAACTGAATTCATCAACAGGAAAGCATCTCTGGGTGGTAAAGAGGTAGTATAATCTGTATACTTCAAATTGAGAAAACCCTACGCTGCAAACGCTTGCCCCAAGATTAACTGGATATGTTTGTGGAATGTCATGGCAGGCCTACTGGATCATTTACTGAGTGGTATGCAAATATTCTGGACAAGGAGTCTTAAAAACACCTAGTATAGTGCTTTGTAGTGAAATAATAACAATCTTTATTTATATGTCTCCAATGAGACAGGAGGTTTTGATGAAACTAAGAGGAATACCGTACTCCTCCAGCAACACGGGTGTTATGTCAACTTTGGTTCTTCTGAGGATACCAAAGGTTAGGTGATGCTTCTCCTGAGGAGACAAAAGAAGCAGACGGCAGTGCCCGTAAGGAGCACACTGCTATAGAAAGGGCTGGCAGATTCACCCTTAAAATTGAGAGACGTCTTGTTAGGTCCTACGATTGATAACCATGTGTACTTGGTCTAACTGTCACACCATCTTTTCTCATTTTTATTTTGGCTGTACTACATGGCAGTGTAATAAGGACATGACCATTTGCTTATTAGTGCCACTTTGTTTCAGGCTAGTGCGAGATAAACTTTCTTTAATTTCTTTTTTATTTGGCATTCTACCATATATTGCTGACTGAAGTTGTTAGTCTTTGTTTTGTTTTATTAAAACTGATTGGTTTTCCCTGATACAATGACCTCTCAAGAATCAAGAATATGATAACTAA
>NC_089748.1:81159149-81166649 GCF_040412425.1 Macrobrachium rosenbergii
TTTGCCGAGATGTCGCAGACTGCTTTTACCCTTTCAAGACAATTCTCCAACGGAGATATACCGAGGTAGCGTGGATTTCGATATTAAGCTTATTTGTAGCTTCATGATTGTATATAAATCACGGTGTGATAAAATTTCATAACAAGAGCTGCGTTTTCCAACGCACCAATGAACTGTCATGGCGTGGGGTGGGTCATTGTCGAGGTAAGTACACTTTCCCGCCACGACGGGGTAAAAGCAGTCACGACATCTCGGCAAAAGACTTATACCTCTTGATGGCTCAATGGTTTACGCCAACTGGAGTCGCTGAATAGGCTTTCGTCGCGGCTCGTGTCCCCACGATTCCACCATTTATCACTTATATAAATTCCCCTTCGCCGACAATTCTCCAACGGAGATATACCGAGGTAGTGGATTTACCGATTATTGCGACATTTGTAGCTTCATGATTGTATATAAATCACGGTGTGATAAAAATTTCATAACAAGAGCTGCGAAAACCAAACGCACCAATGAACTGTCATGGCGGAGGTGGGTCATTGTCGAGGCTAGTACACTTTCCCCTGCCACGACGGGGTAAAAGCAGTACGACATCTCGGCAAAAGACTTATACCTTGATGGCTCAATGGTTTACGCCAACTGAGTCGCTGAATAGGCTTTCGTCGGGTTCGTGTCCCCACGATTCCAATCATTTATCACTTATATAAATTCCCCCTTCGGACAATTCTCCAACGGAGATATACCGAGGTAGCGTGGATTTCGATATTGCTTACATTTGTAGCTTCATGATTGTATATAAATCACGGTGTGATAAAAATTTCATAACAAGAGCTGCGTGTTCCAAACGTACCAATGAACTGTCATGGCGGAGGTGGGTCATTGTCGAGGTTAGTACACTTTCCCGCTCACGACGGGTAAAAGCAGTACGACATCTCGGCAAAAGACTTATACCTCTCTTGATGGCTCAATGGTTTACGCCAACTGGCGTCGCTGAATAGGCTTTCACGGGTTCGTGTCCCCACGATTCCAATTCATTTATCACTTATATAAATTCCCCTTCGGCGACAATTCTCCAACGGAGATATACCGAGGTAGCGTGGATTTCGATATTAAGTGACATTTGTAGCTATGATTATATATATATATATATATATATATATATATATATATATATATATATATATATATATATATATATATATATATATATATATATATATATATACTGTATATTATATAAGAATGTGTAGGTAGCTGTTATCCCTTGTTACGTTAGTGAATTTTTCTTTCGTATTAACATATCCAGTTAATTAATATTCTGAGTCGAAGGGGGCCATCACTAGCAAGAACATAATGTTTATTGTGACTATTGTAGGTAATCTTTGTTGCACCGTAAAACATCATTACTAAAATTCCGTGAACGAATTCGTCAGCTGAGAGTTAAATTTATATTGTGGTTCTCGTATTTCACAAAGGTCTTTTTATTTCGATAAATATGTAACTTTTCGGGGTAACGTGTGACGGTTTGAAGAGAGAATTAACACAATAGCACCGACGTCGGGGCGATCAGAGGGAACAACAAGTGTCAATATGTAACCGTGCACAAACGTCTAGGAAGCTCCAGTAACGGTTAAGGAAAATTGCCGGTCTAGAATCAGTCCTGTCCCGTGAGCAGTTTGTAGCATTTTTCTTCTTTGGCTGTCCCTGACCTCCGCATCCACCCTCCCACACTCCTTTTTCGCCCAAACCAGAAGCAGTGGGCAGCGCCATGTGTCATTAAATATCATCTTTCCTTTTATTGCATTCTTGTCTCCCACCTCGAGACACCTTTTCCACCACCTCTCCCTCGTCTCCCTCCTCCAGGTCAATTGCTAAGTCCTAAAACCAGACCCAAACTTCCCCAATATCTCCCGCTCTTTGTCCCTCCAAGATTCTGATTTTATTCAAATAAGAAGGAACGGACACCGGTATTCATATATACGAAAATACATATATGATGCTGACCCTCTTCATTAATACTACCAGTTGTAACTATGCTAAGGTATACACACTTGCTTGAATAAACATTCTCTCTCTCTCTCTCTCTCTCTCTCTCTCAAATGTCTATATGCAAATGTAGAAATGTATATATATATATATATATATATATATATATATATATATATATATATATATATATATATATATATATATATATATATATACATTTATGTGTGTGTGTGTAAAATAAATAAGTACGCTTCCCTGAAAATATACAAAATACATTTTCTGCCAACTCGAAAGTGGCTGAATCATTGCTACTCCCTGGATTAATCAGATCTATGAATAATTCTCAGTACACATACATACACATGTGTGTGTTTATGTGTACTTATATACTTACAGTATGCATTAAATACCCTTACAGGCACCAGGGAAGACCAAGCATGCTGTTGCTGTTTTCTTTGGAAGATTAAGTGGCACTTCGTATGGGGGCTGTCTAATCTTTCGATTTGCATAACAAGAGAGTTTGATAAAGTACTATCAACTTACATTTTTATTAGAAATTTATTTTGTATGCCGCAGAGCGAAATGTCTTTTGAAGTGATAAGAATAAATTTCACAGCTTTCTTCTTTTGTGAGAGTGCGTTTTTTTTTTTAAAAGAATCTTAGCTAGGAAGATTCGAAAGGCGTTTGTACTGAGGGAAAAATTTAATTTTTCTCATCCATGGAGAGCTGACATCACAAAGAAGTCTTCTTAGGTTTTATTCTTTGGTTTCTCTCATTTCTGTACTTTAACTTGTAGTCATTGCCAGATATCTTTTTATCAGGTTAAATCCATAATTGTTAAATGGTAAGATTTTATTGAGTCTAAGCACATGATTAAAACAAATACACAATTGAGACTATCTAAAACACACCAGATATACTTATTCATTTCAGTTTTTTTATTGAGTGACGATTTGGCCTTTGTTTGTTTGTTTGTGATAATGATATTAGCAGAGAATGTTGGGACTGTTTACTGTCTTTGGAAAACCTCCTCATGCAGGTAACTGAGGTATAGAAATAGAAATCCAGGGTGCAAACCAAGAAACACAGCTATGTCTCAATGACCAAGCCATTCTGAAATTATCAGGTAGTATAAGAATAGTTGCTGCTAGACTACCTACTTTCAGTTTACGTCAATACCGAGACATTAATCTAAAGAAATGAAGGTAATCATAACCCGTAACACATTTAACTTAGGTTTATTGAGGCTGGAGTTAACTTTGCTAATACACATATTCTATTGTACAGTCGATTCAAGTAAATATGTAAAATTGCACCAACTTGAAGTGCCAACTTTCAAGCGTTCCAGGTGTTTTATATTTTCTTATAAATCATGGGTTTACTACCAGTACCTCGTTGGATGAGTCGGTAGAGTTGTCGGCTAGCACTGTGCTAGGCCCGAGTTCGAGTCTCCGGCCGGCCAATGAAGAATTAGAGGAATTTATTTCTGGTGATAGAAATTCACTTCTCGCTATAATGTGGTTCGGATTCCACAATAAGCTGTAGGTCCCGTTGCTAGGTAACCAGTTGGTTCTTAGCCACGTAAAATAAGTCTAATCCTTCGGGCCAGCCCTAGGAGAGCTGTTAATCAGCTCAGTGGTCTGGTTAAACTAAGATGTACTTAACTTTTATGGGTTTACTACCAAAAATACAGTTAATATCCTTAAGAGCCATCAGAAATCTTGATTTTTTTTAACATTCTCATCGGTTTTCAGCAAACTCACCATTTTATAATAAAAATGACTTTTTTGTGGGGGGGGAGGCTAAATTACCGCTCTGTTGTTGCTTCAATAAGAAAGATTTTTTCCTGTTCTAGTAACAATCACAGCTTTAATTATCCAATAACTATACCTACTTTATGATGTCAAATGCCATCCATTTACTATATCCTTTGCATCAGCAGTTTTTCTCAACTCTTGCATTAAATGCTCAAAATGCTTCTCGTAGCTTCTTATCTTCTTTCATAATCTTGAAGATATTTAAAAACTGGCTGATTATTAGCAGAAAAAAAAAACGTACACATTTTGCAGGCTTTCGAAAAATAATATCCTATGAGATTTTTTTCCATAGATGGTGTCTTACTTTTTCGTAGTGTGAAACTTGCTTCTACGTTTCCAAGATACTGACCTTAACGGAGCTATGGGAAAGAAGAAAAAAAAACTTCTTCCTTCTCTCTTGCGATTATCAATAATTACCGTATCAAGCAGTCGAGATGAAACAAAGAAATGTTATGTGATGGACCAAAAATTCTCCAAAAGGTCGCAAGTCTTCGAATATTTAATGCCAGTTTAATATACATTATAATTAAGCGTAAGAGGGAGAGACAGAAGTAAGCTTCGACCTCAGTCAACTTTACTAATTACTTTAACGGGTGTAATTTGGAGTTAAGCGGGTGGAATTTCAAAGAACTTTGGAAAAAAAAAATACTATTTGTGATTCACTTTCACACTAATCTGTTGTAACTTTTACCTTCAGAAAATATAGTGCATTGAAACGACCCATGAAGATGACTCCCTAAATGAAAGATAATGGACACTTCTTGAAAAGGCCAAAGGAGGGGACTTCTCTCAAGTTTCCCCAGTGGTGCAGTCCTAAGAAATTACTCTACCTTCCGTAGCCTTCGCCAAAAGGGGTTATCTTTATCTTTTATAAATGTGTTCGATATCACTGCAATAAGTCAACGCAGGTTAATGATAATATAAAAAATACATGAATAAACAATTTATTTCCCTATGTATTATGAAGACTTTCAGATAAGCCAAACCATTATAAAAAATTAGAGTGTAACACAAACATTCTGACAAATTCCTCCAGTAGACGGAGAGTCCAAAAGCAAATGACAAAGCTCATAGAGTGATTCTTATTCCGGATTTCGTACAACGTCTTTAGGTATCTGTGTGCGTGTACGGATGTTCAAAATTCTTGGGCCATTTCTCCTGAGTGGATGATATCCTGACTTTGCTGCACTCCAGACGCAAAGGCCGTCTGGAAGTTGTGTTTACCCGCATCTAAATGCTGTCTTTTATTCAGCATTCTGAATCAGGTGAATGTGTATGCAGCAATGTGATATGCAAAGAAACCTACCTGGGAATATCTTCAAGTGCGAAGGAGACTTGTTGGAGAGGTTTTCTAAGTAGACGGACCGTACGTGTGAAGTTTTTAAAATTCTTTTTTAAAGGGACCATAGACAGCATGTCTTCCCTGGTAAAACCCTCCACCATATATTATGGTGGTATGCATATATGTATATGTATATATATATATATATATATATATATATATATATATATATATATATATATATATATATATATATATATATATATATATATATATATTCGTATGCGTGTTTGGACAAGTGTGAATAGGATTTTTTCCTAGAACTATTGTCTGGTTAATCATACTTGTAGGCATGGTTGAATTCAAAATATCGTCTGCTTGGCTGACGATTTACGTACTATGTTTTTGAATATATATATATATATATATATATATATATATATATATATATATATATATATATATATATATATATATATATATATATATATATATATAAAGTTCCGCTGCCTAGACAGTGACACGTAATTATATTCAAATATATTAAGCTACAAATATCGTTTAATATCCAATTCACTATACCTCAGGAACAACTTACACCCAAGTGGAATTATAACTGATGAGTGCATCGTCACCATGTTATCAGTTCCTCCCAACAACCTGTCTTTTCCTTTCATTTACTATTAATAATATCCCAAATTGACTCCCATAAAGGAGAATTGGCTCAATAATACCCGCATATATTTCTAAAACTTTGGTTACCATTTACAGCTTAAATTTCTTCGCAATCTTTTGCACACACCAAGGTGCCTTTCTTTACCTATTCTGTCAAGCACCGCCTTTATCATTCTATCTTCATCCACAGTATTTATTCTTAAATACTTAAATGAGCAAAATTCTTCCATTTTTACACCATCTGTATTAACATTCATTGTTTTATCTTCCTGGTTTCCATTTTCCTAAATAAACTTACTCTTTCTTACGTTTGGTCTCAACTCTCTTCCCTTGTAAACACATTGCATACTTTTTTACTAGTCTCTGCAATTTCTCTTTATTATAACCAATCATCATCGTATTTCTGCAGATTTCATTCCCAAGTCATTTTCTTTCCACTTAACTTTGCATCTATATCTATTATACTTTCTCTGACTTTTTAATCACTCAAACCACACACGCACACAATAAATATATATATATATATATATATATATATATATATATATATATATATATATATATATATATATATATATATATGTGTGGCTACATCCACGATTCATTTGTTAAGGTATGAATGGGACAGCGAACCTTGTTTTGCTTTTCTCCGGAATTCTTTCCTGCCAAGAGACAACAGCTGATTATATAGGTGAGCACGTGCCATTAAGTAAGTATTAAGAATATGTTTGAATAAAGTCAGTAACATTTTCTTATAGCTTTTATTTCACAGTTAGAATGTACTTATCGAGTTTACTAAAGTACAAGATCATATGACCAACAAAAACCAGGTGATTTGAAGAGAGTTGATGATGGTTAAGGAAACAGAATTAACTGATGCAGTTGGATCATATAACTCATTAAATACTAAAATTTTTGGTTTACGTAACCTTGATTCACGCATACGTTTATTTTTGTGTGCGCGTGTGTAAAAAACAATATGTGCATACAAGGGATACAAATCAAGATTAAAACGTAATAACTTAACAAAGTCAGTTATATTTTTCAAGCTAAAGTTGAATAACGCGTTCAGATATAATTATGACTGTAAAGAAATGGACTCGCAATTGAATGAAAACCATTGAATATCATGCACATGTACCCATGCTCAGGTAGATAGCCATGTGTGTACGTTCGTGTGTGTGTGCGTGTGTTTACCTACACGTAATCCCATGCGCCAATGGGTTAGTGCCCCCCTGCCGTTTAGGGTGACCCCCTCCTGCGTGCAATCTCCAGGCCGAACCCACTCCCTGTCTTATTGCAACTACGCGCACCACTGCCCTGACCTTCTTATGAGCAACACATAAAACAGGACCCCATTAAAACATCTGCTAACGAAATTATTCTCAAATTATGCACCAAGGCAAACCCACAAACCCTCGATGCGGAGCCTTGTAATGACTGAAACCTCGTGAAGAAGAATTTCCAGCGAAATCGCAGAAGATTATAAACAGACCTAATCATGGTCGACCTCATCAATGGTCGAGGCCCTCCAACGCCATTCTATTGTCTTACTGGATAAAACCTCAGGTAATATTTGGGTGATTTTTATGGTCGGCGTTTTCGTGATTATGGCGTAGAGCTGTCTGAGCTTTGATATCATTATTATCAGGAAAGAGAGAGAGAGAGAGAGAGAGAGAGAGAGAGAGAGAGAGAGAGAGAGAGAGAGAGAGATTGCTGTATCCCTGAGACTGGGCA
>NC_089748.1:81169149-81171649 GCF_040412425.1 Macrobrachium rosenbergii
CCTTTGAGGACTCAGAGCGGCTGCCAAAAATAGGTTTTCCGAACGTAAAAAATTGCTTTCTCTTGCGCTGCAGTTTATCATCTGGGCTTGTCGATAATGGATGAGCATGACAAAACATACTTTTCTCTATTTGTCTTTGAAAATCAATAACTAGATATGGTCTAAAATTAGTAACTGAACAAGTCATTACACTTCTTTCAACAATTATTACAGAAAGCTTTGACATTTTCTAGCCAACATTTAATTGCCAAGGTTTTCTAAATATAAAAATTGTTCAGTTAGAATTAGCTTGCTTAACCTACTGCTTTTTGGTAAAGAACACAGTGCATTTTAAAATGCCGAAAGAAAGAAGACACACAAACTGCATGAAAAAAAATAATAACATTCAACACAGAGTTGCTTGTGAGGAGTCATCCTAATGGCATTCTCCCTAAATCTAGCGGGGTTTACTAGTTTCAGAGATTGGCAGCAGAGTTGTTTTAAAAATGATTTTGGCAAACAATAGTGTTCCTGAGAGATATTATTAGAGTATCACTCTCCGATTACGAATGAGCATCATATATAATTATGAATAAAAACAAACCATAACAAACAGGACATTGAGACAAAAAGTTCTCGACATTCAGGCTGCTCTTCAGGATTGCCAATTATTAGGAGAAAAAAACAGACTCCTTTCTTACTGAGAGTTATGTTGCCTCTGTTTGTCTGTCTGTTTTTCTTCAATCCCACCGACCGGCTGATGAAGAGTTAGAGGAATTTATTTCTGGTGATAGAAATTCATTTCTCGCTATAATGTGGTTCGGATTCCACTATAAGCTGTAGGTCCCGTTGCTAAGTAACCAATTGGTTATTAGCCACGTAAAATAAGTCTAATCCTTCGGGCCAGCCCTAGGAGAGCTGTTAATCAGCTCAGTGGTCTGGTAAAACTAAGGTATACTTACTTTACTCTTCAGATTGAATTAATCTCTGGAGTGCTGTGAGTGTTGCTGCAGTTGAAGTACTTTAATAGCTTTCCGGCAAAGTTTACTGATTTGTCGATATTAATAAATTACAAGTCGTTCTTCTTGAAATTACGTTTCGATTCATACCGAGAATGGATAATGCTTTTCTCTCGGTTATCCAAGCTAAAGGGACAGAAGTCTGCCTCATACTGGCAGACTGGGTCTACTTGGGGGATGACGTAGTTTAATTCTTTTCAGGGTGCCTATTAGTAGAATGGGACTACGTCAAGTTTTCATTTTGGTGCCTTGTCTGTAGTCCAAAGATACAAAAAATAGCCATAAGATTTACACTTATAATTTTTAAATCCATAAACACTAACAACGATTATGAGCTTGATGGCATTTAGTATGGCTCGTGATCGTTTTTTTTGTTGATTAACTGGCGTCGGTACTTTTTTCTATTGATTACCCCAGTCAGCGTAAAGTTAACTGAAAAAACATAACCTGCCCAGTTTATTAATGAGTGGCCACTCTGAACAATGTGAAAATAATGTAAATTTTTTCTTGCTCCAGCTTGTATGGGAAACTTTTCATAACTATCCTTTATCTAATTCTGACTCTCAGCTGGTCTGTCCTAAGAGTGCCATGAAGTGGGCACAAGCCTTTCCCTTATCTCCAATCTAGTCATCATCTAAGGAAGTCAGTGGTCTTTATATTTCCTAGGAATAATGCTCATCTGCCTCTAAGATCACCCTATGGTTTATCTACTCTACTTATAAAATGGCAATGGGCTTTCTGTCTACCGTACTATGTTAGTTTTGTTACAGCTACCAGATCGATGTCTGGTATATCCTTTACTCCTCTGGTGAAATTCCTCCGGTTGAGTTCTCTCCCATATTATTTTCCTCTCATTCACAATCGAACTTTTCCAAATACCCTCACCACGCATGGTAACGATTCCAAAACTGTGAAGCGCCATTAATAGTATAATATATGATACTGGATGATATGAATTAGAATATAAACTCGTTAAGGAGGAAATGAAGCTTCGTGAGTTGTATTAATTAAAAAAATACTCTTTTCTTAGGGTTTTGTATTACGGTTTTAAAACTATCTTTTGATATTTGTTTATACTGAAACTTAGCTCTTCAAATGATCTAACATTTTCGACAAAGAGTGAAATGATAAATCGTCTTTGGTGTACTCGAGATGTAGTATCTATTTCTTTCGCTATGGGCTTCTCCAGTAATGCACTGAATTTGTCTGTTATTGCACAAAGAATTCTTTTAATATTCCCCTTACATCGCTTGAATGCACAAGTTTTCAGCTTTACATGGTATGGTAACTTTCCAATATACAACAGAACTGCTTTCTCTTTCAGTCATTTAAAGAATGTTGCTGTGCTCACGCCTCCTGATGACCGAAACCTATAGAAACTTCAGAATCTTTGTTCTTCTAATTGCAACAGGTATAACTTCCCCATTAACTGTTCTCATCGTTGCTTATTTCCCTGTATCTTACATTCCTGGGACTGCTATAAATTCCCAAAGGTCTACGAG
>NC_089748.1:81176649-81204149 GCF_040412425.1 Macrobrachium rosenbergii
CAGATGTGGAAGTAAGTATTTGGCCGCATGTGACTGTGCCCGCCCAGATAAGGGAGAGGCTGGCGGCCCTGCTCCAGCTGATAACCCGCGTGTGTCTCCTATATAAAGCATCAACTTGCAACGGCCTGGCCTAGTCGGGTCTTGGGAGCTGGGGAATCAGGTTAATTGGGCGGAAAAACGCCAACGACAACAGGAACAGTGACTATCCGTAAGCCCTGAGTGCTCGTCCGGAAGGACAAAAACGAAACCAAGGAAAAAGTTTTGTTACCGTGAAGATCATCCTACCCGAGTTCGAGTACGGGATAATTCAGTCGATGACAAGACAGTCAGTGTTTTCGTAATTGCGATGAATAAGAAAACCGGTCGCCCTGACAGTACTCGAAGTTGTGAAAGGAAAGATTTTGACAGTTTTCCCTAGAATTTCTTTACATATCACAAACAAAATTCAGAACTTTAATGATTAATCGTCAAGTCAACTCATGAGTCATGAATGAAACGTTTCCTTAAAAGGGTTATTGTGAGTTTGCTTTGGAATCATAAGAGAGTAATAAAGAGGTGAAAGGATGCTTTTTCAAGAAATTTTATGCTCCACTAAGGGCTGCTTTTAACTCAGCGTCAATAACATTAAGCAGTATGAACTAAACACTGAAGAACGTCACAGGAAGTGCAAGATTAAAGAGCCTGTTGCCATTTTGAGCAACAGAAAATGACAAAGGGACGTAACCAATGGATGAAATTACCTTCTGAATGAAGAATGAATCATCAGATAAGGATTCATTCAATGAGGATATCCAATGGCTCAGTCTAGTTGCGACGACCTGACAGCGAAGGTGTGTTTGTGTGTTGGTGTGTTATGATTGTGTTTCTAATGGCATGTGAAAAAATCACTTGATTTAAAAATCATGATGAGCTTATTTGTTTTTGTCTCTTAATAACATTAGCCATTTGATGATGTACAAAAGTGAAGGTCATTCCATTGCATCTCCGCTTATATAGTACTGTCATATCTGAGGAACTATTAAGCAAAAAAAAAAAAAATGTGTATCAATCTCTGTTAATAGTGAGGAATATCAAATGTAAATAACGTTAATAATGAAAAAATGCATTATATAGTACTGTCATATCTGAGGAACTATTAAGCAAAAAAAAAATGTGTATCAATCTCTGTTAATAGTGAGGAATATCAAATGTAAATAACGTTAATAATGAAAAAATGCATCATATAGTACTGTCATATCTGAGGAACTATTAAGCAAAAAAAAAAATGTGTATCAATCTCTGTTAATAGTGAGGAATATCAAATGTAAATAACGTTAATAATGAAAAAAATGCATAATGAGAAAAAGCACACAGAAGCCTTTCCTGATTCTTGGTGTTGTGGATGATCATCAACTTTCCATTGGCATGACGTAATGTACTGATCTGTACAGTAGCAATAGTTTGTTTTAAAATTTTAGCATCTGTTTACGCTTTCAAACGTAGTGTTAACATTATTGGTAAGTCAAGTTTTTAAGTCATCACAGCCACAACACAAAGTATAATGAAATAAAAACTTAAGATATTCATAATAAATAGGAATTTAGGAAAAAAAATATAATAATACTGAGGGTACAAAATTAAACGCTAATGGAACTGAATTTTTTTGCATGAGAAAGGCATTAGAAATACGGTCAATTAAGAATGAAGTGAAGAAAATGATGGTTAAGAACCATCAATTTGATACCCTGGCTAAAGCTGTCGCACCTCCTTTCTCTTCATGCATGAAAATACATTTTATATTAAGACTTGGGATCGGTAAATCTCATTGCAGGTTAGTATAACGAGTCTCCATACACAAAATCTAATCCTAGGAAAAATTATCTACAGCTGAGCATGAAAATCTAAAACTAGGCTAACGTCAAAGGTAGAATAATGCTTATCCACATAACTGGATGACGTCCGATACCATGATCAGCTATTGAGAGAGGGGAGACCAAAACAGAGAAGCGATGAGTAGCACCAGCCGCCCTCTGGCTATCGTCCTCTCCCTCTCTCGGAGCCCGTCATGGGGAGAGAGAGTGATTGGGGTGGGGGCTGGCTTTGTCATTAACAAAGGTGTAAAAGTATGTGAATAATGCGATGTCCACAAGTCAGTATGTAAGTGGAAAAAGAAGAAGAAAAAATAAAATGTTTCAGCGAAAGAGCCAATATAGAAAGCAGAGGTAAAGGCGAAAAGGTATGCATACATACGTGTTATTTCAAAATAAAATAAAAACTGGGTAATAAAGTAAATAACAGGATATCAAGAGAAAGAAAAATTAGTATGCAAGGAATAGGTGGAAGACAGAGAGACAGAGAGAGAGAGAAAAGTGCAGGGGGTTGGGGGGCGGAGAGATTAGTGCAACATCATCAATAGTTATGTCCAAAAGTACAAGTGAAATGAGAGAGAGAGAGAGAGATTGTTACAAAGATGGGTTGTGTAACATCGTAAATAGAGAGAGAGAGAGAGAGAGAGAGAGAGAGAGAGAGAGAGAGAGAGAGAGAGAGACTTGACATCTCCTTAAGAAGTTCAAAGTTGCTTTTTGATGTCAGTGAGTAAGGAATTTACATCGTGGTATTTTGTGTCAGACGTCTGGTGTTTCCATCCCTTCATCTTTGATGTTTATTGATGTCTATGGAGGGGAATGTTTATCCTTTGATGATGATGCATCACTACTTTAGTCTGTAATTAATGTTATGATAATATCTACTCTAGTCAAAAAATGACATCATGTGACAGTTTTTGTGTGCACTGAAACTTGTTCGTAACAAGAAATACTCAGATGTCAATTAGAAATGATACGGGGATTAGGGCAGCTGTCAGACTGGCTTTTCACATGAAACCATAGCCAAATCAGGGCAATATTGTTTTAGACTTTCACACCGTAAACGGAATGAAGAGTGTTGTTAAGCATTTTTCTTTTGAGGAAATGATAGCCCCCCTTGTATGTAAAATTCTTTCCTAACACAAATAAGATCTATTTTTCGTGCACTTGGTGGTTTTGAATCAAACATTCTGTCTCACAAAAAATTCAATTTTATCCACCAACTTAGCAATTCTGTGGGTTACCTTAAACATTTTTCTCGAGAATGTCTTGCCCGAATGCCACTGAGACTTTTTCGACAACATGAAGTGTCAGGCTGCAAAATTCGACCGTAGAAGGTGAGGAACTGTGATCAAACCAACTACTAAGAAGACTGTTGATTTACAGAATGAAAATATAAGGACCTGTGACCTGACGGTAACACAGAAGCCTAATAGAAGGAAGGATGCTTTCATGCAGCTCAACAAACGTTGCCAAAATAATACTCTGAAAAGGCGAGAGAAAAAAGAACTAAAAATGAAGTAAGGCTTGTATCTGAGACTAGTCAACGAACTAGGCAAGAAAGCAGGGTGAAAAATGAGATTATATAAATTGAAAGCCTCAAACGTAACTGGGTCAAAGAAGCCACCTTCTAACGTGTTAATAAAAAGAGTTGAAGTACAAAGAAATTCAATTCAAGATTCATTGTAAAAAAAACAAAGGACTGTTAAATTAAAGATGAATTATAAAGGTGTGGCTGACTAGCAAAAGAATGGATAAAGAAATAACGTAGAAAATGTCTTTGATAAAGAAGGGGAAAAGAACGAGCCAATTACAGAACACTTGAAATGATGAACGATACAGATATTATCAACACTAGATATGAAACAGTTATGTCCACAGGTGGATATTATTATGCATAGAGGAGTAAAGCAATAAAATGGAAGTTGAGCATACAGCACCTTATGTCAGCCTATCACATACCTTGGAGACATCAGGCGAACCAACAAAATATGCCTTAAAATCAAAGACAGAAAATGACTAATTATCTGACAAATATGAAAAACAGTACCCACTGGATCTTTACTTGCAGAGGAGAATCCGAGGATGCTAAATAAAGAACTTGGATCCCAGTTTTGTTTCCCAAAATTGAAGGAACAGCTACACTGCTATATGAGATAGCTAAATATCTCAGTGACCTATTTAAGCGCCTTATAACGGGTTGGGACCATATAACTATAGTGTCAAACCTTAGGTTGTACCTTAGCTACGCACAGTGGCCTTTCAAAGTCTTGGCTATGCGTTCCGTAGAAGAACTAAAACAAACTTGCCTTTTTAACGCTATTATCATACCGTTTTTAAGCTACATGATTAATTAGAGAATAAAATTTGTAAAGTATAACATCAGGAAAATGTCTCTGAACTACCCAGAAAATGCCTTCCTCTTTGCTTTTGTTTTGCTCTCTGCTTTCTGGGTTTCAATTTCAATTCCTTCACTACAGTCTTTCTCTAGGTGAGGAATCGTTTATTTTGCCTTGCTTGGTTTTTGTACCTTCACCGTGTCGACTTATTTACTTGCGAAAATTTAAGGTTGCTTTATGGGTTTATCTCTGACTTTTATTTCACATTATAAAGAGGGGCTTTTATTTTCGGGGGAGGATAAATCAAACCCTTACTTTGTAATTGTTTTTTAGAACTTAGAACTACCTTACTTGACTTTTAGTGTCAGGCTTGCAAGTGTAACCTGGCTCTTGTGGAAATAAATCTAATGCATAGTTCTCCATGTTCGGGTTTGACGAGCGAGCCTACCTTTGTCTACTGTATCAGCATTAAACATTCACGACGTATGGCTGTTTTCTGTACAGCAGAGCTTCTTATGTGCGTCAGATGGACTGGCCAGTGAATGTGGTTGCCATGAAAAAATATGATTGCACAATCCTTTCAATAATCATAAAGACTGACATACTTGTGATGTTACTAATTTGCATGGTGGGTCTACTCTGGAATGTTCTCAGCCTTTTGATTCTACCATAGTTGAGACCGTCTTTGATTTATTGGCATGTCTAGTCATTTTCATAGCAATGAACACTCTAGTTAATGAATTCTTGGAACTAGTATCCTATAAGTTCTTGTGTCAACTAGGAGATAACAGAACGTAATTACAGAAGTATAAAATATAAGAAATGCATGATACCTAAACTTAGTGCTAACCCCTACTTCATCAAAAAATGTAGGTGGCTGTGCCAAAATAATTAGACTATCTGAACATTAGAAACAACGTTGTAACTAGGTTAAACTACCTAAACTTTTTTGAAATTCCAGGGCACTAATCGAGTTTAAGTGTCCCATTACAAAAGTGAATGGGATTGTATCAGAAATTTTAGATCTTTCTGTTTAGAGGAAGTGTATATAAATTTCAACCAATGAGTAACCTTCACTTCATGATCCATGTACATAGGTACTAGCCAGAATTATAAAAATAAGTTCAATATTTATAGATAAAAACATACCTCAAGTAAACTACTCAAATTTTCCATAATTCACCTGAAATCTATTAGGTTTTATATTTGCTGAAAGGAACTACATGTACTATGATAATTCAAAACCAAGCCTAGATAAAATAACTCGGCGCCCTTGGTGAGACAAGCTAAAATCCTCCATCTTACGGGTCTAGTTCATCAAGTGTTTCTCAGTTATTTGGACGAAGGTCATTGAGGCAAAAAAGCTTCAGTTGATGTTTCTCGTCCTGATACCTTCCAATATAAGAACCTTCTCACCAAAGTTGTCTTTTAAGGGATGTTAGAGGGGCCAAAGGTAACTTACTTAGGGTTCAGTCAACCCAGATGGGTATTAAACTTTATTTTTCAGAAAGATAAGAGCGATCCTTTTTCCAAACTCAGTCACGCTTTATTATGTTTTATCTTTCAATTAGTATGCATTTGATTCAGCAGATACTGTACAAAACGGTTCCTGTTCATAGGAGCTACGCCACTGATGAGTACAACAATTATAGGTTAATCTACAGCCTTCCACAGCTGTTCAAGGTTTCTGAAAAGTTGGTTTTGAATCTAGATACATACTTCCTAAGAATCATTGTGCATATTATGATTCGCAAGAGGGATCTAACTACTGTAGCAATACTCAAGACAACATTGGCAAATGAATATATGTCTAGACTGGGTATAATTGGTTTTAGTATTGCACCTGACTTGCTAGCCACAAGCTTCTTAACTTATCCATGATACTGTGTACTAGATGTCACTTACAGTTTTTCAAAGCCACCTGCAACAGAGAGATCTGCTGATGGTGTTTCCATTAGTCCTAGACTTATCTGGCCCAGCAATCTTCAGGGTAGTAAAAACGTAAGTCGTAGAAAAACTACGACTTTTGTCTTTATTCTAAACTACTGACAAGATGCAGATGATATGCTTGGTGCAGTTATTCACTCCCCAAATGAGAAATTTAATTTTTCCTACCATCAGCAGAATCTGGATAGACTAAGTAGTGCAGACTGTCGGAGTGAAGCTAAGTACCGACAAATCTAAAACTATTGATTATCTGGTTTTAAAGCATACTCCACAGACAACACTAAAAATTATTAGTTGGTAAATTCAACTGCTTAATTTCAGTTGCTTAGTAAAGATCCCTTTTCTCTACAGAGATGATGTTATCAACTTAAGAAACTTTAGAATGTCAGTACCTACCTAGATCTTTACCTTTTAGACATGATTGCTTGAAATGACCTTGAAAACTAGATCACTGTAAATTGGTGGGGTTGGGGGCCGGTGGGGCGGGGGCGGGGGCGAGGCAGGGGAAAATAACTCACCAACTGCTACCTCTAAACGTTAGTTTACCAATATACTCCTGATGCTGTTACTAATTAAACTTTAGGCTGAAGTTTCTTACTACTAAAATATAATAAAACTGGATTATACAGCTATATAAATATCTTAAATTAATGCCGCGTGTATCCTATTAAGAAACAAGATTGATCTTGCAAGAAGAAAAATGCATATTAATGGTCTTCACCTCTTAGATGACAGATCTACTCATTAAAAAGAGGCAGGTCAAGTGAGTCACGAAATACTGAAGGAACCAACTAACATGGACCATTAATTTCAACATGATCTGTTCTATTGATGCTTGACATGCACAACAGCGTTGAGATTACAGAGGAATCATAATAAGAAGGAAGTTATTTGACTAATACACAAGCAGCAGGTAGAGACCTCACGGTGGAAATAAAATGAATCCAATTTGGAGATAACAGCTAGATCATTTATCAGATGGAAAACCAGTGATTCTCCTTTATCACGTGGAACAGTGTGTCAACAGCCTCTCCAGACATGAAACCAACAACACATTATGATAGATAAGTCCCACATGAATCTGTAATTACAGTTGCTCAGGGAAGTGCGTGCAGCACCTGAAAAGAGCATGCAGCTTTTAAGAAACTGGCGCAACTAAACACATAACGTGGCCTTCTAAAATTTGCTACCATGTTTTTCTAACCCCTTGCTGTTGATGATTCGGTGGGCTTCAGTTTTCGTATTCTCAAACATTACTTTGAAGATATACTTGGAGATACTATCCAGATTGGCACTAATAGCATTGAAAAAGACTACAGAAGTAAACTTTCTTAGATTTTTCAGAGGGAATAAAGGATGGTTTGTGATCTAAAGAAGAAAATTAGTGAGAAAGAGATGTCCAACAGAGTACAAAGGATTGAAAATACTGTGAGATTTATTGCTTTGGAAAGTTAACATTAGCTAGAATTCCAACGGCTTTTGCCATGGCAAAAATGAAAGCATTGTTATGGTAACTATAAAGCAATGTCCCTTTTTTCTAGACAGGCTGCATAACTGAGTCATTCCAAAATTAAAGATAATTATAAATATTTAAGATGAAGAGAAAAAGACAGAAAACCCGAGGACAAGTGCTCAAACTCCTTGGAATAATAAGAAAGAACATCATCAGGTCAGAGGCTTTTCTATCTTTAGAAATTTAAGTATTCTAGGTACTTTGTGCACAGAAATGAAAGGGGAAGGTATAGGGTTGGCAAGAGATTGAAAATAATAGAAGTTGCGGGCTAGGGGAAAAAATGCTTCTTTTTCTCAGAGGAAAAACTATTGTACAATTACATAACAAGAGAGGAGAAAGCAAACTTTGCAGTTTTGAAGATGTTTTTAGCGGAAGAGGAGAGAGAACTAATAGCAGATAAAATCTGGCTAATAACTTTTCTCTTTACACCGGCTTAATTTTATTTTGAATTTTAGCATGTCTTTTTTAGCCTGAATAGCCAAAGAACAAGCAAAGTGAAGGATGTTATACGTCTGTTACCTCAAGTCTCTGAATCAAAATAACACATGGGAAATAGAAAAGGAAAAATACTATGTCCAAGTCTACCGAAATTCAATCAAGGTTGGTAACACAGTTCAAGTGGGACCAAGAGGTGCTAAAAGTGGAGGCTGCCGTCCTTAGAGCCTAAAGAAAATGAAATACGAGATTATTCTCTGAATTAAAAGAAAAGACATATCCAAATGATTCAGTCATTAATATGGTATAATTAATACCAAAAGGATAGATTTATGCGTAGGGTTTTTCGGACACTTATATTTTGAAAGTGTGTTTATTTCTGATTTTGCTATAAGTTAAACGGAAAGGTCTTCAGTTGAGGAAAATGTAGCTTCTTGTTCCACCTGAATCAGTTTAAATAAATGCATAATCACGCATCGCAGGAATAAAGGATTCTGGACATTTTTGTTCTTTTTCGTTATGGTTTCCTTCCTGTTACAAATGAAACGTGTGTGTGTGTGTATATATACACATATATATATATATATATACTGTATATATATATATATATATATATATATATATATATATATATATATATATATATATATATATATATATATATATATATATATATATATATGTATATGTATATATATACACACACACACGCATTTCATTGATATTTTCAGTTACTACCCTTTTCAGTTACTTCTTGAGGTCTGCATCTAAGTTTCCTCCCCTGGCCTTGCCATAACTTGGAATGCCACTGAAGATGTGCGAAATGTAGTTAACACGGTTGTGAACGTAATATGAACATGGTTCAATAAGTAATCGCTATATAACTTGGCTCTAATGATGTTAATCCGTATTCATTAGCACCTGCGGAGTTAACACGAATATTATTGATAATGACCTGAATATATAATGATCTTCAATATTAGGGACATTCAGGTATGAGGGAAGGATAGGGAATCTCCCCCATTGCTACCACACGAACCATTCTGTTCATTCTTTATCCAGCGTATCATTCCAAATATTTGATCTCATTGGAGAGTTATTAAAGAGTGAGTGATCTTCAGACATGTTCAGGTGAATATTTCAGTAGAATGAAATATTGATAAGATAAGGGAATGAAGAAACATAGAGCAAGTAAAATTCAGATAGTGGTAAATAGGTTGAATATTGTCACAGACATTACCTCTCATACTGGCGGTTCTAGAAAAAGAAAATAGAGAACTACTACTCAGAATAATCTTCGCAGCACAAAGCACACCTGTTTAGCAATCTTCTCGGTTCCCTCTTCCTCCTCGAAGAACTTCCAAATGATAGACTATTTTCACCAATCTACAGTATTTCATTCCACCCTTGTCTACACTGCCTCTAAGGACTCTGGTCCATTTTATCACCTACACTATCCTTGTTACCATAGCTACATCATATCTCTTCTTTCGTCACATTCCTCACCCTTTCAACCATTGTCTCTCCTATTATATATCTGGCTTTAATATCCACTCTTCATTTTTATACCGGGAAGTTGCTTTAACGGTCCCTACATTAAGTTCTAATTTTGCCTTCATATTCATCTTTTGTCCTAAAACTTTCAGAGATGCCGGTACCCTGATCTCATCACCACTTCTGTGATTAATCTCTTGTCTCAAGCTACAATTATCCCCAAATACCTATGTAAATTAATCAGTTCTTTTCATTTACATCCATACTAATATTCAGTGTTCTATCTTCCGTATAACTTTATACTTGATACTTGCAACTATTAGTCTTTCACATTGGGTTCAGTTAACAATCATTTGCAAAAATGTCTCTTTACACTCCATTCATAACCCCTAACCTTATCCCACGAAACTGCTCCCTGATCTGTCCATCCTTTACCTTCCTTCGTCACATAATCCAGAAAGATATTAGCCACGGGAATGTTACAGAGAAGTTACAGAGAAGTAGCACACCTTTGCCTAAGACCAACTTTCACACTAAATCAGTCACCAGCTAACTTCCACAAAATGCATCGACAACATAATCTAAACTGTCAGTTCCTTATTAAGCCCTCTCCAGGTCGTTGCACTCCACACATCTTTTTCGTACTTTATTCTCAACGTTCAAATATTCCACCCCTACACTTCGTGTAAAACTACGCTGCTTTCCCTTTATCTATCCTTCTATTATATATCTATTTTAGAGTTACTTGTTACATATATTACAACACGAACAAACACACACACATATATATATATATATACATACATATATTTACATATAAATATAACTATATCTGTATATCTGTATATATATACATATATATGCGATATATACTATTATACACACACACATATGTATATATATATATATATATATATATATATATATATATATATATATATATATATATATATATATATATATATATATATATATATATATATATATATATATATATATAAGCATTTATGTAATTAGGTCAGGAATAACCCATCAATATCGAGGCCAATTTGTTTGCAACCAAAGGGAATTATGTATATGATGAGCACACGTATCCTGATAAGGATCAGAACCTGTGCTATTTTGGGTTGATGTGAGAAACGGTCACACTATTCATTCAGTTATTAAGACAGGCATATCCTCTATTTTCCACACTCAGTAAATTCTCAACATATTAGCTATATCATCTCAGGCCTCAGTTCACATCAGACATCATCTATCTATTTGCACTTTTTTTCTGGAACCCGTTTGTTCATTAGCCTTTTGCTCTATATTTACTTCTTTATAGAGCAAACTGTTTTCCTCACTGACGTTTTTGTTCATCATCGTTCTTCTATTTTTCTCTTTTGTCTCTTTCCCTCTCTTTTTACAGGACTATCATATCCATTCTCTTGTTCATATATGCGCATCAAATAACCTTAGTTTCTTCACTAAAACTCTCGTTTCCTTTTCCCTCCACTTTGCTTTTATTTCCCTCTTACTACCCTCCTTTGCCATGCTGTCCTTATGACCCGGTCATGTTTCTAGCAAACTTCTTTTAATCGCAAATACTCTTTTTTTATAATTATCTCTTTCCTAAGTATAATTAATATTCTCCTTTTAAAACCATGTATTTCCAGGAATCTATAGCTTTTCCAAACAAATTTGCAGAAGACCCTCTATGTCGTCATTTATCCACGAATTATGTATTTACCCACAACAACATCTCGTATTCTGCCACATACTTGCACATTCAAAAAATAAAGCACAACCAACTGCCACATGCTCTAACCCCAGCCAGGCATAGATTCAGACTTTTCCAAAAAATTCTCTTCCAATCTCATCCATTTCCATTCTTGGAGCTACACATACCATTACAACTTTGTTCCTATCTCACAATGTTACCTATATAATCTTCAAACTAATATATTTGTACTTCTTCACCCATTCCCAGGCTCCTCCTGACACTTCAAACACTATCTCTAGTTCTACACCATTCAGCTACTCGCAAACATCATGGACACACTACCCTTTCAGCTTTGAAGAAATGCTAAAGCACCCAGCTTCTTGTCCTTTGACAAATATACTACCGTACCTACAGTGCATCAACACAGTCAAAACCATAATTTACTCTCTGAATGTTCTCATTATCAGTAATGGTACAATGCTCTCGCCAATAGGACTTCCACAACACTCGGAACGTTAAGAATACCATTAGCTTCAAGGAAAAAGAATCATTTGTCATTTGCGGGACATATCCTCTTAACAATGAGAAGAGGCATTCCACTGCCTTGTGGTATATTGCACTTATGTTCCAAACCACTAGCATTTCCTAGGGCAGCAATATCCAGGTCGTATCCTACTGATCGCTATTGGCGTGGTAGTAGTCCTTTGCATATAGACTAACCTAATAGAGAGAGGTGCTCTCCACAATTCAAGGAACATTTACTTCCTCGGGGGTTTTACAGATTTCCACTAGATGCTTCTCTGCCTTGGAATACAATCCACCAGATATTGGCTCTTCCTACGGTGGCAGTGTTTACTACCACTAATGCGTTAGCTGTCACTTTTAATTGAGTGATCTGACTATACAAATATAAACACACACACACACATATTATATATATACATACATATATAAGTATATATACATACATACATATATATGTATATATATACATACATACACACACACACATATATATATATACATATAATTTTGACAAATACCTATTTACACACAGTATTGTTGTAAAATGATAATGACAATGCTTTACAAGGAAAGTTTGACGAAAAATATCTGTTTTAATGAATTAAGGAAGCGCTTGCATACAATTAGAAGCAAAACTTAGTAACAAGCTGAGCATAATCATTTGCAGGAAGAACTGTAGTGTAATCGCAATTCTGACACGATTCACACCCAGTGGGGTGCTAATATATCTGACATGTCTCTGATAATGATGCAGATGGTTTCAAGTGGTACATCTAGGAGAGGGTTCTCGTGCATGTTTGTTTGTGTGGGTACTGGTTTTGGATATTCCAATCTCGATTTAAGCAAACGACCGTAATGTCTGAAAATTGTATCTCTCATTAAATTTCGCAGCTTAAAGAGTCCATTTCCCTCTTCATCTAACGTATGTAACTATTGTTCAGCTGTAAGATAATTTCATAATTCTAGGAAAGCTCAGCTCACAAAGTATTTGACCACATAACATGTACCTAGTGCCACGGTGGTCCATAAATTAATATACTATCAAGTTATTAGTACAGGATGGAATTGTATTATAATTTCAGCATTCTTATCTTGTTGTATAACACAAGTATGGAAGGAGACAATAGTTACAGCATTCTTGTTTTCTCAAATATTGCAAGAAACAGCTTATAGGTCGGGAGGAGGCTAAAACCTCCCAATGGAACAAACAATACAGAACAGTCAGCAGATTAAAATTAAGACTGAGAGCGTCACAGAAAAGGGCCTTAACAGCAATCATCGGGACAAGATTTAGTAAAAACCAGTGAATACAAAAAAAAAAAAAAAAACTTTATAGACACTAGACTTTATTAACACTGCAAAATCTAAACGTGACAAAATTACACTTCTAAAATAAAGCTACACTATGCCTTTCACTATCATTTTACCTTGGGAACAGCTTACACTTAAAGGGAATTACTTATGGTGAGTGCTCTTACTATAGCCAGGTTCGAACTTATGCTTTTAAAGTTAGTAATTAGGGTGCTAGTGACATTATCCTCTGATATATATATATATATATATATATATATATATATATATATATATATATATATATATATATATATATATATATATATATATACTGTGTGTTAATATGGTTTCTTTTTACCTCTGGAAAAATCTCGACGCTATAGTAATAGTAATAAATATTTCCAAATTACTGTGACGCACTTGTTAGTGAATGCTTCAGTCATCAAAAATAAAAGAGAATAAAATATTAAAGATCTTCAAGTCGTTATAACGATGTAGGTCGTCTTGAGGATCTTGAAGATGACAGAAACTCAAGAATACTGATGCAATTTGTCTTGTACCTAATTGGAAACATAAATAATGACAGCTGCTGATAATTCAAGTGGCAGTATGCGACAGGATCAGTCTATTTTCAACCAGGAACATTATGTAGGCGACATGTGCTAATGCAAATGTCTTTGAGTGTGTTATAAATAATACCATTGCTCATGGTCAAGAGCGAAGGGTTTATGTTCTTCGTATTTATAAACGCGTTCTTAATGTAATCTCTACTAACTTATCTGATATGCAACATAGAATACAATACCGAGAGGATGTCTTGTTTGTAAAATCCGTAACACTACTCATCATAGTACAGTTGTCATATTAAACCCTTCACAAGTGGTTTACATACCTCTGTTTATTTACTTACCAGTATTACTCTTATTGATTTTATCCCAAAACAAACTACTTAGCACCCAGAGGATTAGATACTGATTGGCTAAAAATATTAATATGGCCACGTAAGTAGGCTCTAATACTTGAATATGAGTTTAATGTTAAAAAAGGACGGGGGTCGTGCTGTAAAAGACAGCATTAACTTTTGCGCAGCCTTACGGAGCACTGGAGGGTTGGAGTGTGGACTAGAATGGTTGCAGTCAGTATTTGTTAAACCCTATGGAACAGGCCCCCATACAGCTTAATGTCAGCCTACCTACAAAAATTAAGTTTGCAAAAGAATCATAGTAAAACTCTCTGACCATCAAAGAAGGCACCCCGATAACTTTGTAGAAATAATGGAAACCTCATAATGGTACTTACTGAAAATTGTCTAAATTATCTAGTACCTTTTAAGCATCATATGGGTACAAATTGGATAAGAAGTGGCTTAGAATGACAAATATCACTAACTGTCAAGTGAACAGTGTTTAATTTCAGAAGCCTGGGGAGGCAGAGTAGATGTTTATACTAGACCCATTATTATTATTATTATTATTATTATTATTATTATTATTATTATTATTATTATTATTATTATTATTATTATTATTATTATTATTATTATTCAGAGGACAAACCCTATTCATATGGAACAAGCCCACAGGGGCCATTGACTTTAAATACAAGCTTCCAAAGAATTTGGTGTTCAGTAGGAAGAAGCAACAGAAGGTAATGGGAAATACAGGGAGAAGAGATCACTTACAAAAAAGCAAAAATAAATTAACAAACTGATAGATAAATAGATAAAATTTTAAGTATATTATTGAAATACAAGGAGAATAGTATTCGAGTAGTAGTGCAGTGCATCTTCGCTTGAACAGTTGGAGCCCCAGTTGCATGACATCCTCAGGGGACTGTTCCTCAGTCCAATGGTGTGAGGAATAAAGGGCTCTGGAACTGAGAAGTTCGACATCGAGGCATATTTACTGCATACTGATGCTGCTGCTCACAAATCTGGTTGCTCTCTGCAGGAAATGGGGATCAGGGATCAATTGTGAATGTGAAAGATCTGCTAAAATACATCATATGGAAAATTGACAAACAAGTCATAACTGCTAACATTAGGAAATAGAAACCTACCCATATGAACCACTCAGTCTAAAAGAGATAAATCTCTGGCAGAAGCAGACATCCACACCAGAGAACAGTATTCTAATAAATGAAGGACAAATGACCTCAAACAAGTTGCACTGATTTTATCACTGTTATAAATATGTGAGATCTTAG
Source organism: Macrobrachium rosenbergii (assembly GCF_040412425.1). Lineage (NCBI taxonomy): Eukaryota > Metazoa > Arthropoda > Malacostraca > Decapoda > Palaemonidae > Macrobrachium > Macrobrachium rosenbergii. The sequence continues at coordinate 81,191,950 of NC_089748.1, forward strand.
ATACAATACCTAACTTTCGTTCGGCGTTTGCTGAAATATTCATTAGATTTTTCTCAAAAGTAAGATGTGAGTCAGAAGTTACACCTAGAATTGTTAAAGCTTCAGACTCATCCAGCAGAGTCCCATCCACCTGAAGGGGAGGAAGGAATGGAAAATTCTTTCAAGATCTGCTAATCAATAGTGTTTTCATTCTACTGGAGTTCAGCCTCATGCCTCACCGACTACACCATTCACTAATCCGGTTCATGTCCCGATTGAGACTAAGGGTAACTTCTTTTCTCATACAAGAGGACTTTATTACACCCACAACTGTTGCATCATCGGCATACTGAACAATCTTGTTTTCCAGGCCAACAACCACGTCACTTGTATACACTGAAAATGACAATGGCCGAAGAACACTACCCTGTGGAACTTCAAACACAATAGGTCTTAGTTTGCCAAAGATCCCAACCCAACAACAGCAACCTGCTGCTGCCTATCTGTGAGGATACCTTGAAATAAACCTAAAGCATATCCACCCACTCCAAGATTCTGAAGTTTATAAATAAGTTCCTTTTGATTACCTAATTCGAAAGCAGCACTTAAATCAATTTGAATTACTCTACACTCAAAACCCTTTTGAAGGTTCTCTTACAAATTGCATGTCAAATACGAAAGAGTGTTGCAGGTACCTAACTGCTTCTTATATCTATATTGACTAACAGCTAACAATCCCCTAGATTCCACATACTTATATAGTGGCTTAGAAATAAGTTTTATGCAACTTTGGTGAACACAGGGAGAATAGAAATTGGCCTGAAGTTACAGCAGTCTGCAGATATGCCATTCTTCGGTACAGGCACTATATTACTAAGCTCCCTCTCATCTGCAAAGATACTACATCGACCTAAAAACCTATAGAATCTATTAATCTTGGGAGGTAACACACTAGAAACCTTTTTAAATGCAAAAGGAAAAAACCATCTGGATATTCACCCCAGTTGTCAAGATTTTCAAGAATTTCTTAACATCCCTAGACCAAAATGCATATTTTGTAAGAATATGTTCAGGATGATAAGTATCAGGGCGAGGGGCATCCTCAACTGATTGCTTAGCTTCAAAAGCTCGATGAAGCCGTTCAGCCTTTTCCTTTGGGCCAGTAACCAATCTGCCATCATCTGTTAGTAGTGGTGGAATGGAAGATGAGCTTGACCCAAAGATAGATGATGCCAATTTGGTCCATCACAGATGAGGCTAAGTAACTCCTTCAAGTTTCCTCTTTAAGGACTTATTGTAATTTCTCTCAGCTATATGGTAAATTCTACTTGCAGAACGGCGAGACCCAACAAAAATGGTGTAATTTACATGAACGATTTCATCTCCATGTATTGAATCTGGAATGTTTGTCATGGTAAACTCGTCTACATGTGTCATCAGACCATGGCTGGTCATTAGTCCCTGAGTGTGATGACCTTTCTAGGGACATACCTTACTAAAATAGCCATCAGTATTTCATTTAACTTCTTGGGATCTGGATCTGATATAGCATCTAAATATTAAGTGCCTGACGATCTTCAAATATGTTATCCTAATTGTTCCCGATCGAGCTAGACCGTTTTTCCAATGGTGTCATTACAAATACACTGATTGACAGATATGTCCATCTCATTGGAGCAATGATCAGAAGTGCCTATATAATTGCAGACCTTGGACTTGACAACAGCTGGAACATCTGTGAATATGAGATTAATTTATTACCTGAAATAAGCTTGGGTTCCTCGATTAGCTAGACAAAATCAGAGGATGCACAGAACTCAAGAGCAGAAAGGCTCTGTTCACCTGTGGAATTTGCATTAAGCCACTCGCTGTGCTTTGCATTGCAATCTCCGCAAATGGCGAATGAAGCTTTTGAATCCTGTGACTGATCAGTACTAATCCTCTCCAAAAGACACTCATATATAGAATCGTCGATATTTGGATTACTGTTAACAGCAATATGTAAACATTGCAGACCTTACTGAAAATCTTAAAACAAAGAACTTCATGGCAATTACACTCCAGGTTTTTCTGACCATAAATCAGTCATCCAGACTTAGAGTATACAGCTATACCTTGTATACGTGGGATGTTACGGCGATAAAAAAGTGAGGGCCATCAAACTACGCGGTTAAAAACTCACTCTTCGACTTGTTGTTACGTACAAGTGACTCAGATAAAACACCAAATCATAGTTATAGGTACAACTCTGGAAAACAAGAAAATTTGACCCTTAGTAATGAGTAGCAGGCCCAGGGTTCAGCTTAATGTCTCCCGAAAGAATTAAAATTAACAACATAAAATTAGTAAGATGGTAAAAATCAACAGAACAATAATCAATAATAATATCACCAAGAACACCAGGATTTACGTAATTTACAGAAAAAATTCACTGAAAGTACAAAGAAACCTGACCATACTCGTATGTCACTGAAAAAAGTGCCAGAAGCAACTGGTCAGCAAGGTGGGGCTGGCACACCTTGTAGGGCAAATAAGAAACCAGCCAGGTTTTCCACCACAATTGGGGGAGGGCAGTCAGCATGGATTGAGGAATCATAAAAGCCTAGAAGGAAAAGATTAGGTCAAGAAGAAGGCGCTTTCCTGATAAACCAGCAAGCAGCTTTTGCTTTCGCATCTGCCTGTCCTACACACTTTTCGAAATAACAGGAAAGTAAACAAAAAAGAGAAAAAATGCCTGACTGCACCCTTAAGCAAGGAAACTCAAACCCAAGACCATGGGAGGCCACGGCAAAATGGCTAAGGCATAGTCCAAGGTTAGAGAACAATGTTTGTAATCAGAATAACCTTCTCTTAGAAGGCAGAATTTTATCATGGTCCAACAGTGGTGACGTTTAAGTTATTTCCTTTATTGGGGTTTTCAAATTACCACTATAAGTTCTTCAAGCAATTCTATAAACTTTTCAGTAACGGCTTTCGGTAAGTTCTGTTAGTTCACACTGTGATTGGCAAGGTCTCTTTATTTTCATTATTATTATAATTCAAAATTAGCAACATTCATACCCATAGAATAAACCTCTTATCTTATTGATACTTTATTAGTCAAAACGAGCAAATATTTATTTTGCATAAGACAGGACAAAAACTCCGTATCTGAAAATACGAGAGGAAAAAATAAAGGGAATTATTAAGCCACTAAATACTTGCATATCAAAGCAACAATTCAAGTATTCCAGCTTCACTTACATGCATAAGCCTAATCGTCATGAATACTTCCTCAAGGACCATTCCACAGTATTATGGTAAAAAGGAACCAAAGTCTTCTGATACTGACCCGAGTGACAATATGGCACTTTGGAAAACTGAGAATGCATGCGACGAGCATAGTTAGTGGCACATGCAAATTCTTGAAACGCAGTTGCTAAAGACGCTAATGGAACTTCCACGTTCAAATAGAGTTCAAGGGTTATGGCCAAGAGGGATACCTCCCTGGAGTGGTCTAAGTCTTGGATAACATTGATAAGGAAAACGGAGACCACTACTTAGAGTAATATCGCCTAAAAGATGAAGATGGCTGGATGCTGCTGACACCCAGTCAAGAGAAAACTATTGCAATAATGACTGAACAATAAATCATCATATCTTTAGAAAAAGAAAGACTTAGTTGATAGTTTTAAAGCAGAGGGATAATATTGTTATGGTATCTTAAAATGTGAAAACGCGTCATCTCAGTGGAATGATTCTAAATTTTGTCTAACTACCTCAGCATCTCCATCATAGGGCTAAATCACCAAACTATTTTGTCACTGGTCTGCATTCGCATAGTTTTGTTTAGAGCGAAATGAGCGTATATTTCTGATAGATTCGGATTTGATCTCTTAATGGGATGGGAGTTATCATTAACTTTAATCATCTTTAGAGCTGTTACTTCTATCGCCTCCCATATCTATCGAACTTCTCCACTCTTTAATGAACAATTACTTATTGGAGGAGATTTTCTTTACTAAGGCACAATTTCCAGCGGTGCCAAAAATTCAAGTGTAAAAATCCATGCCTACAATTTTCCGTAACCAAACAATTTGAAATAGCCTCTAAATTAGTTTGAGACGTCTTTTGAGCCAAAATAACACAAATTTGAAAAGGAAGCCTTAACTATGGGTTAAAACATTTGTTAAAACTTGCAGTGAATAATCAAAATCATTCCATAACTAACCATCTATGCTGATCAGTAACACCAGGATACAAGTCATGAAAAAATTTCTTGGGGCTGTGACTGCACAAGAACGTTTTTGAAGAGGTAGTAAAACAGACTCCAAATAAAACTGCTTTTGCTAAAAATAGATAGATTTTCTGGTAGTCGGCTTCCCAATCCTTCTGCTCTACAATAACAGCCACATCCTTGTTTTATCGTACAATGAGGAACTCTGCCTACGATCGATTTCCAGGCATATCAGTTTCGGATACTAAACCCAAAATTCGTCGAAAGCCCAGAACATTTATATGTAAAGCAACGTCCATTTTTCATCAAAACGGTGCAAGGCAAGGGTTTAATTACATGTCGCTGGACAATTTCTACAGAATATAAAATTTACTTCATAGAATGCAAAACAACTTAATTGTTATTATGATGATATCGAGATTTTTATAAAGAAAAATATGTAGAAATTTACTATCTTCCATGACCTAGTTCCATTCGTTTGGAACCTGAAGTGCACACAACACTAGATCGGCGTTATCATTTATTGCCTGACTTCTTAAATTCTAAACCAATGAGTCTTAAAACTCTTCTAAACATTTTTGCCAAATTTGATGTTTCAGTCAACAAACCAAGATACTATTTGTATTTCCACAAATCAAAAAGTTAGTCTTACTTTTAAAGTAAAATGGAAAGGTGAAGGCGATACTAACTGATAACTCTTATCATTATACTCAGTAAAAGTCTGCCGCTTTATCAAGTATGTGTTCCTAGAAACAGAATACTTTTTCCAAACTTTTTACGCTTTTAAGCTATGATCCGCTCGAAATAAAAACAGTGGCATATGATGCCGCAGTTTGATAACAGTTCCTGGTGCTGCAGTGCTTATTTTCTCGTTTTACTGAGCGTTTTTAGTTCTAAATTATGGTTATACTGTTTGTCCTCATGCTTGAGACGAGGAGACATGTTTGAATAATATGATATTTTCGCTTGGCGTTTTTACGTGGTCATTCTGAATCACAAAGGGTGCGCATTTATAATCACAAAATCTATGAAAACAAAAAAAGAAACATATCCTGTTTCTACCTAAGGTGTTTTGACTTGAATCACATCAGTATGCTAAGCTAAGCATAGTAACAAAAATACTGAAACCATGTCAAAATTTGATCGAGGGAAGTGTGACAAATTCATTCGATACTCTTCTGAATTGTGAAGTATTAGCTAGGAGCAATACGCAAAGGCAAATGCAATGTACTGAAATTTACCAATAGTTTAATTGCACTTGAACCAGATTCACGTACTGGAGACTTTCCTTATTACATTATCAATACTTGTATTTACTTTAGACCCTCTTTAGACCCTGTGATAAGTCTTGACTGCCCTCATACTACCATTTTTTTTTAGCTTTACATTACATACCGCACTTATTAACTACGCCATAGAAGACTAAAATATGGGAGATTTGATATTCCCTTTGGTATATACCAAAATTCCCAATAATTCCTTCTTGGTATGTGGGTTTTTGTGTGTGTGTGTGTGTGTGAGAGAGAGAGAGAGAGAGAGAGAGAGAGAGAGAGAGAGAGAGAGAGAGAGAGAGAGAGAGAGAGAGAGATTGCCCTCCCCCCAAGAAAAAAAGATCGAATGTAGATACACAAACATACTTTAATTGCGACATTTCTCCTAGAACACAATTAAATGTACGGATCTCCATCTACATTATATTCACCAGCAGAAAGAAATACAAAAATGCGTTTAGCCCAGCAAAGAAACAGCAGCATATCCAAAACCGATGGGAAATACAAATGAACAATACATCCTGAGGGGTCCACTGAGAAAAACCCATTTATCTGCAAAGAATGATGCGGATGGTTTCCGTTCCAGGCATCATAAAAAAGCTTAAACATTATAAAAATGCCTCAAATATGAAGTGGAAATCCGATATACTGCCAAACTATCAGCGGAACATTATTCCACTTAACATTTTTCCACGGAAGAATGCCAGCCATGCCACACAAAATCCGCGGAGCAAAAACGCAAGAATGAATGATACGAGAGGGGGAATGAGGAGAGAAAAAGAGGTTGGGAATCGAGAGCTTTGATTTGCCACTGGACATGAAAGTATCATAGGCCAGCAAGACGGGCTGTCAATCACGCGGCCTCTTTAGAAACGGGAACTAACCCATTAGTTGGTTCTTATCAATCGAAGAGTCATTCCATATCTATCGCCGCTCATACCAACCATTTTTCTCTTCATGGAGTGAATGTGTAATGATGGCGAGGAGCATTCCTTTGCCAGCTGAACATAGAAAAGAAGGCCCAGAGGAAACGAACGAAATCTTAGGAACCTGACTAAAAAAGAATAAAAAAGGGAAGGGTAAGAAATGGACCAATGCATATAAATCAGGGGAAAACACATCTTTCGAGGCAGCCATTGCTCCCTTTGACGCAATCGGCTTTATTTGGGAAAATTATGATATTATACTGTAGAGGAAGAAAATTTTGGACTATGAATACCTTGCTTATTGCCCTAAAATACAGCACAGGTTTCTCTGCGCTTTGTTTACAATTGGATATTTCCTTTATGAAGGAATTCCGCTTGGACCGCCTATCATTTCTTTAGGGTTTTCATGACCTACATCAGTGCTTTTGTCTCCAAATAACAGAAGCAACTGAAGAATCAAACCTGAAAAAATGTTTAAATAATTCTGTTCGAAGGTACTACGTGCAGTACATTGAGAGAGAGAGAGAGAGAGAGAGAGAGAGAGAGAGAGAGAGAGAGAGAGAGAGAGAGAGAAACTATCTATACAATTTTTCCCATCCAAAGTGGTAGGGGATTACCATGTTGAGTAATTCTACTTTGGGTTAAGTCATTAATTGAACTGGTCATTAATAGCACAATAAAAGTTTTAACTTGGAATTGGATCTGATGCGCCTGATCGAGTTCGGAGAATTTAGCAGAAGCATGACAGCTTAGTTCTGCAGGAAAGAGGCCGGGGAAGTTGTCAAGTTTCACCCACTTGGCGTGTGATCCTTTATCTGCTACGAAGGGGAAATTCCTCAGGAAGAGGTTGTGAATGCAAATTTATAGTAGGATTAATGCCAACCGGATTTTGATATAGCTTACGCCATGGAAGATGCCCTCTAACCTTGTCTAGGATTGTCGTGGAACGGAAGAACAAAGGATATTCTTATATTTAGAAAATATGACGCTCAGTTTGTAACTATGATATTCATGATATCATGAAGGTGTATTGCAAAGCGCTCAAGTTTACGATGGTTGCTATTTAATTTCACGGTTTTAAATCCAGTAATGCATGGATGGCTTCTAGTTACTTTTCCCGCTGAATTTTCCTTAAGATAGGTAGACCATACTGGTGAACTAAGCATTATGATTAGTCTGGTTAATAGCATCCATATGAACAGAAGGTTTCATACTCTTATAAAATGTTTTAAAAATCAATCTGTGTTTGCAGCAGTACTTTATACCTCACTTAAAATGAGATGTCATGGTGGGTTTTAAAAATGGGGATATATGAGAGGATAAAGAGAGAGAGAGAGAGAGAGAGAGAGAGATAGAGAGAGAGAGACTGATAAAAAAGCAGACTGCGATCTTGATTCCGGTTCCCACTTTAAATTGTAATTCCTTGTCGCAGACTTCGTAGACTGAGATCTCGATTCCGATTCCTACTTAAAACTGTAATTCCTTGTCAAGTATCTCAGACACTTAAATATTTGGCAGCTTGGGAAATCTGATGAACGTTAAGAAAGCCGGCGTGAAAATTACTTATTTTAATGGACAGTCGGCAGTGATTCATCTAATACAGAGTTTTTTCATTTTCCTTCACTTACAATGATGCCCGTTGCAATGACGCCAGACGGAAATTCCCAAGAAATCTTTTACAATTCAAGGTTAAAGGATTCAGCGCGGAACGAATCCTTTCTCGTTAGAAGACAATAACATAATGTAATGACATTCAACCATCAACTACCGATATTGGTAACGTTTTGTATGAGTCAAAATCAGACCGAAACATACGAATTTTTTACTTTTTGGGTAACAAGTGAGAGTTATCTGAATCAGGTCATAAAAAAAATTTCCGATTCATCTCTAAAAACCTGTATAATCCAATTAATGAATGCGATTCAGTTAGAATATGAATATTAAACTGAAGTAGACAATATATGTAGATTGGGGCACCGCTCGAAACCTATGAGGAACAGAACCAAGTTCCTTAAGACAAAAGATTCAGATAACTATTAAGAGAAATTAAAGATGAAAGAGGCAGCAATGGAGCATACCCATCGGCTATTCTTCTGTCCACAACGTCTTCGTGTTCGAGACCCAGACTCTTACTGATTAGATCCTCCATGATATAAAATGCTATGTAGAGAACTACTGAAACAGGAGTAAATAATTTAGTTCGTTGCATCCTGCATATACTAAAACATTCGATTTCTAAGATTTCTAAGCATGATCATCAATTACGGTTCTTTCCCGTAGTCCTAGAATCGAATGCACGATGAAGAAGAGACACTGGAGCCATCCAGATTTTCCTGTTATGACTACCACAAGAAAAGAAAAATAACATGGCTATGGAGAGGAAGAGGGCTGTCTGAAGACAGGAAGTGGTTTACAGAAGGGGTCTGTGCGTGTGTGTGTGGGTGTGTGTGGGTGTGTGTGTGAGAGAGAGAGAGAGAGAGAGAGAGAGAGAGAGAGAGAGAGAGAGAGAATGTTGATCGTCGTAAATTGGAAGCTGAATAATTCGAATGATAGCAAGAACTTTTGCCTATATTATCCCAGACATCAATCATGGCACGGATGCCACTTGATGACGTAATCTGGAATTTCGCTTGATTAGGTTCTGCGACTCTATTTGCTCATGATAGCTCCCTCCGTTGCTTTGTTGGGGGAGGGACTTGGGGACAGGGGAGTCCAAGAAACGAAAATTTTAAGGGGAGCATTCTTTCCAGCTTGTAAGGCTTGTTTCACCTTGTAAGTGTTGTGAAGAGGACATCTCTCATTCTATTGTCATATATATATATATATATATATATATATATATATATATATATATATATATATATATATATATATAGGAACATGGCTGTTACGTATTTTCAAAACGATTATCGAGGTATCATTATAACCCTCTGACTGAAAATATGTTTAAAATTTGTTTTATCTCTCAACATCCACCATAGAATATATATATATATATATATATATATATATATATATATATATATATATATATATATATATATATATATATATATATATATATATATATATATATATATATATATATATATATATATATATATATATATATATATATATATATATATATATATATATATATATATATATATATATATATATATATCTTTTGTTCTTCAGTATCTATGTTGGATGCGGAGGGACAAAACAAATTTTAAAACATATTTTCAGTCAGAGGGTTATATAGATCTCTCGATAATCGTTTTGAAAAATACGTAACAGTCATGTTCCTGTAATATATATATATATATATATATATATATATATATATATATATATATATATATATATATATATATATATATATATATATATATATATTTATACAAATGTATATACTTTTTCATTCTCTTTGCGTTCTATAAGCCCTAATCAAAATGGCCTATATAACAGATCTAAACGAAAATATACGGCTGACAAAGCGCAGAATACAGACAAATATAGACAAAAACAGGCTATATAAGTGTGAAAGAGCAGTGTAAACAAAGTCAGAAGGGCCAACATTGGCATTAATTTAAAACTTGTTTGGGTGAGCGTAGGAGGTATAGCGGCCTTCGAGTTACCAAGTCGGTCTATTTCGTAAAACTGTCACTTCTATCCTCTTAAAAACAGTGACATTTTTTGCTGTACTCAGTAAAAACATACAGATAATAGTAGAACCACTGAAGATACTAATTTCTTTTTTTCGAATAACCAGTATTTACAAAATCCCAGTGAGAATGGATCTTCTCGTTGATATAAAAAAATCAAGAATAGTTTACTCAAATAACGGCACATTTGACCTCTTTTATCATTCCAGGTCAAATCTGCATCACCAAGATGGAGGTAAGACAGTTAGTTCAAAGCTTACCCTAAAAAATTAATGTCGCTGAAAATTCGCATTACTGAAAATTTGTTCCTAATATGAATGGCAAAGTATCAGCATTGTCATAAGATTGTTGTAATATAAGTTAGTTAATACTTAACTTAGGTATGTACTTTAAATTTTTTCTTGTCGTACTCAAATCATACGTAATTCTTACGATAGATGAAAGGATTCATTTCACCCTTTAATAAGCAGTACCTTATCTAAATTCAAATATTAAATACTACAATCCTTTTCTTAATTTTTTCTAGAATTACCAAGAATGTTATCCACAATCTGCATAAGCAAAAGAAAAGTTATGAAATGGGTCTTGGCTATAGAAAGGTTCTTGAAGGCTCGCTTCCTTAGCAATCACTGAACAATAATAACGTGAGCGATCTTATCATCAAACAGCCTCGAATTCTGTATGACTCTGAACTTCAAAGGGCATCTCGGGAAGACCAACTCACGGTGTGGAGCGGGCAGAGCCGGGGATGTGTGGGACCACAGTCTGAGACTAATCAAAGACTTTAGGGGATGTGTGGCAGTATGTGGGTATTCAGAGACTTCAGGGGAGGGAGAGAGGGGCTTCGGGTGAGGGCAGGGAAAATGGAATATTGGTCATATTTCAAGCATTAATCTATAATTAAATACAACTCATTTTTGATAAAGATTATATAACATGAAAAGAAAATTGTATAGCATATCCGTCTTTCAAACGAAGAAGAAATCCTGTGAGAGCACAAATTTACATCTGATATTCCCGCTTCGGTCTGCCCGGACAAAGTCCCCTAGAAAAGTGAAACACGCCGCGCGAACTCTCAAAAGGAAAAAGATGAAAGTGGACCATGAATTAATAATAACACCAAGACATTTTAAAACTTCTTATCAGTCCGAATTTAACTCGCTTGGTGAACCGACTATGAAACGACCTGCCAAAGTGGAAGCCAAAAACGCCCCGCCATTTTGATCCTTATCATCAGGCATCAAAGGCCCGTTAATGCCATCAAAAGTCCCCTGTTTGTATATAGGCCAATGGATAATTGTAGAACAAAAATTTTTTTCTCATTCGAACTTTATTGAATTCCCGGCAGATCAACAGCATTGCCAGATGTGAGATGAATACAGAAATTATAATTCTTTTCACACAAGTAAACGTGAAAAGGTCCTGTCGGTCATTCTGCAAAGACTGACTCACGGTAATAAATCTTTCGCTGATAGGGAAATAAAGGAATGAATGGGGTCTTAGCACTCAAAGACTTGAAGCAAAAGGCTCTGGTTTACAAAGAAAATAACAGACAAGTTAAACATTCAATTTTCGGACGTAATCCAAGTATAATATTGATGACAGACAAATGGAATGGCCTTTCCGCTCAGCGGAACGTTCTGAGTAATCTTAAGCGGCGATCATAAACTCGTTCTCCAGGATGTTCATTGCAAAGCGTCAAGAAAAGCCAAGCAATGGCCAGTTTCTCGGAGGGAGTTTATATTTGAACAAACCCTGCGGCGGCGGCTACAAGAACCGAACCAGGTACAGATCCATGTCACACACATGACAGATTGCAGGCAGACACACTATGTCACCTTTACCACGCTTGATGAACCTTTATTCGCTAAATCAGGTAAGATACGAAATATTCATGCTCAGAATCGACATAATTTTTCTAGTCCTACTTAAAAACGTCGATGATCAAAAGTGTTTAACGACTGTAAAATCATCGAGAAAGCCATTGCAAAAGGGCTGTTGGAAAAAAAAAAGTTCTTGAATTACTTAGATATAACCAAGATACACGAACAGCGCGCATGATTTCTCGAATATCATCTCATTAAAAATCGTATCATGAAACTGGATGACTTGAATTACGTAACCGTCTCGCCATGTTTGTCCACATCTGCCTATACAC
>NC_089748.1:81206649-81214149 GCF_040412425.1 Macrobrachium rosenbergii
AATTTTCTATGTTGTTGTTCGATTAAGCCATCCATGGGTTGGCACTGGCCCTTGCTACTAGACCAGTCCATAAGCGATTTCTAGTAGGCAGGTATGCTTATGCTTTCAAATGGGGAAAACATGAAGACTGCTCTTGTGTCCCTACATGGCGGAGAGCCATCTCCTGAGGGCGCCCTCCTGTCAACAGTGTTATTTCTGGCGCCAACAATTTGGGAGAGAAATCCTGTAGAGGCCATGACTGGACACATGAAGCATGATTAATGTGACAAAGAGAGGTGCCTTTCGTCACTTTTGAGCAAATGAAGTCCCAGACCATGTGCGATCTTAAAAAGAACGGGAACCAGCTGGTAAGTAGCTTAAAAGCCTTAAGCGGTGACAAGTAAATATATGCCCTTGCTGATATTCCAAATACATTGTATGAAAATTAAGAATACTTATGAATTGGGCAGAAAATTTATTTGCTGGTAATCAGAAAATGCATACTGAATCCATTTTTAACAATATTTTCGTACAACCACTTTCGTGACTTCCCGGAAGCTTTCGAGTCCTATAGCGTAGTACCTAACATTTCGCTAAATTTCTTACCTTTATTTTTCGTGTACATGCCAGAAACTAATGTCATTGAAAATCTATTTTTCGCTCCACATGACTGGCTTTAGCATCTTCCTCATTATCTTCGTAAACCAGTGTTTTCCTCGCATGTCTTTGAAAATTATAAAGAAAAAACCTAAAACCTAATGATAAGGTAAGGACTGGATACAATTTTTGATTTATATCAAAACTCTGATTGACCTCTTCACAAAATCACAAGACACTGAACTGCTAAACATAAGCAGACACTAAGAGCGCGTCTTTATTAACATGGGTTTTCGAGTAACTGCCAGAGCGCTCGGTTCCAAAAATGACCTGCCAGATTACAGATAGTGCAAAGGCTAACGGAAAATGATAGTCAGATCACCTTGCTTTGAGGTACTCGTATTAGAATAGCTGCATGAAACAAAACAAGAGAAGTAATTTACATTAATAAGAAAAATCTAATAATTTTTGCATGCCTTTGGAGGATAAGAATCTTGACCTCGTTCGAAAAACTGGCTAAGCCAAGAATGAGATAATAACACCAAAATGTTCAACATCTAGATCTGTCTTGGAAATAGTTTGCATGATAAAAATAATAATTAAGACAAAGAAAAATCTTATATACGCGTATCTTTCAAAAGAATACATATCAGATCACGATTTTGCTCAAAGTCTCCACCAGGTTATTTTTTATTATATTGAAGATTTTGAATATCCGAACAATTAGAAAACAGTTAACCGTGTTGAAGGCATATTCATGAATACTTAAATAAATGTTACCAGCAGAAGTGAAGGAAAATTTCCAAAGGGCAAATAAAAAGTCACTGATTTACATAAACTCAGCTGATGAAAGTTTTTCTATCAGGTAGCCAGAGAAAGGGGAATAAATACATTATCTTTTCAATTAGGAACTGATATGATCCAGTGAGAGGTAATAATTTTAAAGGGGGATTATTTTTTGGTTGTATCTTATTGTCAAATTTTGATCTTACCAGACTTAGACTGCGGTGTTTTAACTCCCAAGCCGAAGATAAGATAGGGAGGTGGAGAAGCAACACCATCATCATTATCCTTATCGCAACTAGCGTCAGCTCACATAGATCACAGACTGTAGAACATGAACGACCAGACATTTTGGCTTCAAATTTTCTTTTATACTTTTTTTTGCTGAAAAGAATGGAATGACTCAAAACAATGAAAATGACAAGGGATAAGAATAAGAAAATATCCCCAATTTGGTTTGCGATTATTTTTTAGGTTTTTTGTTTTTCTAGTGGACAAGGAAATAAAGACCTGTTAAAGACTCACTGATACTGGCATTAAAGGAAAACGTAGCTCGGAACTGCGACTGATTTTTCGGAATTGAGGCAACATGGGCGAAATCAGCGCATGAACACCATTCTGTCAGTTTCAATTGATATGAAGATGCGCGCAGGAATTTCTTAATTATTCTTTTCGGCACATGACAGGTCATGACATTTCCGATTTTCAAAGATTCTTGCTGCTTTTTCGACTTTGAAAAAGTGAATAAAATAAAAAGAAAAAGTAAAAAGAAAAAAGAACAAATGATTAAATTAAACTACCGGGAATGAATTTAACATCCAGGTCATTAAACATATAACTGTATACCTCATGATGTCCTAAAAGTGAAAATAACACTATTTATTCAAAATTTCATGATATCGTGAGATTATATTTTCCTTGCAATTTGTTTTCTAGATACATAAGTTTTTTTCGCTTTCGAAAATCATCATGCCTACCAAACTTGCGAACGTATTTTGATGGAACACCAAAATACCTTTGAAAGGGTCGCAGCGTTAAAACACAGGCTCTTGCGACGAGTGCATTGATTTATCAGATTAACATTGTTAACATTGTTAGATATGTATATATATACACATATATACATACTGTATATATATATATATATATATATATATATATATATAAAATATATATATGTATCTATATATTATATATATATCTTCTTTTCTTTTAACGTGCTTTTATTCCCATTTTGTATATATGCATATTTGGCTTTGGGACCTGACCTGGTCTCGATCGGCCGCCCTGCCTGACATCGCTTAGACCCCGGTACGTATGTTTCATGTATCATACCGGACCCAACGCCCTAGCAGAGCGAAGTTATATATAGAGTTCGAGACGTGTGATGTTTGTTATGTTTTGGAAGGTGTTGTAGTGGCTTTGTTTTTGTGTGTGTATTTAGTCTGTAACATCCATTTGCTTTTTAAGCAAACCTATCCATTGATTACATATATATCCCGGGATGTCTACACGGATAGCAAAGTGTTCGTTTATATATAATATATATATATATATATATATATATATATATATATATATATATATATATATATATATATATATATATATGAATATATATATTATGCAAAAAATATATAAATATATGATATATACATATACAGTATATATTTTAAAACATATTTATATATGTATAAATGTATATATAAAAATGTATTTATATATATACAGTATATATAAATATATTCATATATATATATATATATATATATATATATATATACATATATATATAAATATATATATATATATATATATATATATATATATATATATATATATATATATATATATATATATATATATATATATATATATATATATAACATATAGATACATATACATATATATATATATATATATATATATATATACAGTATGTATATATATATATATATATATATATATATATATATATATAATAAATTTCTGACTCACGCCAGGATCAACCCAGGTCTCTCAGGTGGAAAGCAAGGGTGTTACCACTGGGCCATACAAGTCTAAAAGAAGTCGGAACCTGAGAGCAACTGCACCCATGAATACCTGGGCAAGCTAACTGCTTGCATACCAGCGAGTTTTTCCCAACTTCGACTCAGCAATGACCCAATGGACAACATTTCATCAAATTATCCCTTCTGAGTGAATAAGATAGAAATCATCAACACACAATCACGTGTGGAACAGAAATAAATTTCTGACTCACGTCGGGATCGAACCCAGGTCTCAGGTGGAAAGCAAGGCGTTACCACTGGGCCATGAAGTCTAAAAAAGTCGGAACCTGAGAGCAACTGCACCCAAGGAATTACCTGGGCAAGCTAACTGCTTGCATACCAGCTGATTTTTCCCAACTTCCCGACTCAGCAATGACCCAATGGACAACATTTCATTCGAATTATCCCTTCTGAGTGAATAAGATAGAAATCATCAACACACAAATCAATACGTGGAACAGAAATAAATTTCTGACTCACGTCGATCGAACCCAGGTCTCTCAGGTGGAGTTAGGAGCGTTACCCACTGGGCCATACAAGTCTAAAAGAAGTCAGGAACCTGAGAGCAACTGCACCCAGAATTACCTGTTAAAGCTAACTGCTTGCATACCAGTTTTCCCCAACTTCCCGACTCAGCAATGACCCAATGGACAACATTTCGGCTGAATTATCCCTCTGAGTGAATAAGATAGAAATCGCTCAACACACAATCACGTGTGGAAGGAAATAAATTTCTGACTCACGTGAAGGATCGAACCCAGGTCTCTCGGGTGAAAGCAAGGGCGTTACCCACTGGAGCCATACAAGTCTAAAGAAGTCGGAACCTGGAGAGCAACTGCACCAAGGTACCTGGGCAAGCTAATGCTTACGCCACCAGCGAGTTTTCTAACTTCCCGACTCAGCAATACCCAATGGACAACATTTCATTCGGAATTATCCCTTCTGAGTGAATAGATAGAAATCATCAACACAATCACGTGTGGAACAGAAATAAATTCTGACCACGCCGGGATCGAACCCGGGTCTCTCAGGTGGGAAAGCAAAGGAGCGTTACCACTGGGCCATACAGAATCTAAAGTCGGAACCTGAGGCAACTGCACCCAAGGAATACCCTGGGCAAGCTAACTGCTTGCATACCAATGATTTCCCCAACTTCCGACTCAGCAATGACCCAATGGACAACATTTCATTGATTATCCCTTCTGAGTGAATAAGATGAAATCATCAACACACAATCACGTGTGGAACGAAATAAATTTCTGACTCACGTCGGATCGAACCCAGGTCTCTCAGGTGGAAAGCAAGGCGTTACCCACTGGGCCATACAAGTCTAAAAAGTCGGAACCTGAGAGCAACTGCACCAAAAGGAATTACCTGGGCAAGCTAACTGCTTGCATACCAGCCAGTTTCCCCAACTTCCCGACTCAGCAATGACCCAATGGACAACATTTCATTCGAATTATCCCTTCTGAGTGAATGAATAGAAATCATCAACACACAAATCACGTGTGGAACAGAAATAAATTTCTGACTCACGTCAGGATCGAACCAGGTCTCTCAGGTGGAAAGCAAGGGCGTTACCCACTGAGGCCATACAAGTCTAAAAGAAGTGAACCTGAGAGCAACTGCAGGAATTACCTGGGCAAGCTAACTGCTTGCATACCAGCAGTTTCCCCAACTTCCCGACTCAGCAATGTTAATGGACAGCATTTCATTCGAATTATCCCTTCTGAGTGAATAAGATAGAAATCATCAACACACAATCACGTGTGGAACAGAAATAAATTTCTGACTCACGTCGGAGGATCGAACCCAGTCTCTCAGGTGGAAAGCAAGGGCGTTACCCACTGGGCCATACAAGTCTAAAAAGAAGTCGGAACCTGAGGCAACTGCCCAGGAATTACCTGGGCAAGCTAACTGCTTGCATACCAGTGAAGTTTTCCACAACTTCCCGACTCATGCAATGATAGATGGACAACATTTCATTCGAATTATCCTTTATTGAATAAGATAGAAATCATCAACACACAATCCCGTGTGGAACAGAAATAAATTTCTGACTCACGTCAGGATGAACAGGTCTCTCGGGTGGAAAGCAAAGGGCGTTTACCCACTGGGCCATACAAGTCTAAAGAGTGAACCTGAGAGCAACTGCGCCCACGGGAATTACCTGGGCAAGCTAACTGCTTGCATACCAGCGAAGTTTTCCCCAACTTCCCGACTCAACAATGACCCAATGGACAACATTTCATTCGAATTATCCCTTCTGAGTGAATAAGATAGAAATCATCAACACAAATCACCGTGTGGAACAGAAATAAATTTCTGACTCACGTCGAAGGATCGGGCCAGGTCTCTCAGGTGGAAAGCAAGAGGCGTTACCCACTGGGCCATACAAGTCTAAAAGAAGTCGGAACCTGAGAGCAACTGCACCAAGGAATGCCTGGGCAAACTAACTGCTTGCATACCAGCGAAGTTTTCCCCAACTTCCCGACTCCTTAATGACCAATGGACAACATTTCGTTTCGGTTATCCCTTCTGAGTGAATAAGAACAGTCAACACACAATCACGTGTGGAACAAAATAAATTTCTGACTCACGCCGATCGACCCAGGTCTCTCCAGGTGGAAAGCAAGGGGCTCATCAACTGGGCCATACAAGTCCTAAAAGAGTCGGAACCTGAGAGCAACTGCCCAAGGAATTACCTGGGCAAGCTAACTGCTTGCATATAGCCAGTTTTCCCCAACTTCCCAAACTCAGCAATGACCCAATGGACAACATTTCTGCTTCGAATTATCCTTCTGAGTGAATAAGATAGAAATCATCAACACACAATCACGTGTGGAACAGAAATAAATTTCTGACTCACGCCGATCGAACAGGTCTCTCAGGTGGAAAGCAAGGCGTTGCCACTGGGCCATACAAGTCTAAAGAAGTCGGAACCTGAGAAAAGGAATTACCTGGGCACTAACTGCTTGCATACCGCCGTTTTCCCCAACTTCCCGACTCAGCAATGACCCAATGGACAACATTTCATTCGAAACCTTATCGGCAACTGACCTGAATAAGATAGAAATCATCAACACACAATCACGTCTTGGAACAGAAATGTCATTCTGACCACGTCGAAGTTAACCCAGGTCTCTCAGGTGGAAAGCAAGGGCGTTACCACTGGGCCAACTCTAAAGTCGGAACCCGAACCGCAACCCGGGAACGCCCAAGGTTCCGACTTCTTTTAGACTTGTATGGCCCAGTGGTAACGCCTTGCTTTCCACCTGAGAGACCTGGGTTCGATCCCCACGTGAGTCAGAAATTTATTTCTGTTCCACACGTGATTGTAAAGATGATTTCTATCTTATTCACCAGAAGGGATAATTCGAATGAAATGTTGTCCATTGGGTCATTGCTGAGTCGGGAAGATTGGGGAAAACTGGCTGGTATGCAAGCAGTTAGCTTGCCCAGGTAATTCCTTGGGTGCAGTTGCTCTCAGGTTCCGACTTTAGACTTGTATGGCCCAGTGGGTAACGCCCTTGCTTTCCACCCGAGAGACCTGGGTTCGATCCCGACGAGAGTCAGAAATTTTTGTTCCACACGTGATTGTGTGTTGATGATTTCTATCTTATTCACTCCAGAGGATAATTCGAATGAAATGTTGTCCATTGGGTCATTGCTGAGTCGGGAAGTTGGGGGAAAACTGCGCTGGTATGCAAGCAGTTAGCTTGCCCAGGTAATTCCTTGGGTGCAGTTGCTCTCAGGTTCCGACTTCTTTTAGACTTGTATGGCCCAGTGGGTAACGCCCTTGCTTTCCACCTGAGACCTGGGTTTCGATCCCCACGTGAGTCAGAAATTTATTTCTGTTCCACACGTGATTGTGTGTTGATGATTTCTATCTTATTCACTCAGAAGGGATAATTGAATGAAATGTTGTCCATTGGGTCATTAAGGAGTCGGGAAGTTGGAAAACTTCACTGGTAAGCAGTTAGCTTGCCCAGGTAATTCCTTGCAGTTGCTCTCAGGTTCCGACTTCTTTTAGACTTGTATGGCCCAGTGGGTAACGCCCTTGCTTTCCACCTGAGAGACCTGGGTTCGA
>NC_089748.1:81219149-81229149 GCF_040412425.1 Macrobrachium rosenbergii
ATATTCGTTGCTTCGTCTCTTAATCAGTGGCAAAGGCATTCACCCGCCGACTTTCTTGAATCTTATCTGGAATTCCTTTGGAACAAGAATGCCGTCTAATAAATGAGTGAACTGAAACGTGATGTAATTTGTTTACATAATGGGTGTGTAACATACGGCTTATGTTTATGATTATTAACACAATATAAATACGAAATTTACGGCGTCTATCTCCCGTGATGGACAGGACGACGCTGATTGGCGAGCTTTTTACAATGCCAGGAGAGGTTGGCACCCCTGGTGAGCCTCCTGTGGCTTATATTGCTACTGTTGGTATCCCTACGGCGCGCTATTCAATACTCGACATCTGGAATCAAAACATGAATATAACATAACGACCCTTCTATTGATAAATCTGATAGGGAACTCATAAAACTCTTGTATTTGGGCCCTAGATAGAATTTGGAGGGTTATAGAAAAGGTCATGGAGATGGCAGATACGAGCAACTTCATCTACTTCTTACGATAAGAGGCTTCGTAATCAACGCGAAGATTATGCTAATGTGTTGTATATTTGCAGAATGATCTTTAGGTGTCCGATTTTGCATACCAAATATATGATAAGGGATCTGCGGAAGAAGAAGAGGACGGCTTAGACTTGCTTTTTTACTCTTTGCTTCTTTTATTTTCTGCGCCGAGCTGGAGATGATAAAGAGCAAATGGGAAAGGCAGAAAAAACATCGCCCCAGCAACATTCAACTTTTGCTTTTATTAGAGATACAGTCGGAGTAACGAACGGCTCACATAAAAGATATGTAATGAGACACAGCGTTTTAGGGTCTACTTCCAAATGCAAAACCAGGTGCTGGTAGAAAGCCATTTGAAACTCTCTCTCTCTCTCTCTCTCTCTCTCTCTCTCTCTCTCTCTCTCTCTCTCTCTCTCTCTCAACTAATATCTGATAGACGATCAACTACCCTTTTTAACTAGAACAACTGAAAAGGAAAAATGTAGTGAAACATGTATTATCCTTTGCAACACAAATGTCCGAAAAATCTGTTGAAAGAGTCATCGTGATCCAAAAACCGTTCCAAACTGCATATACGTTAAACATTTTACTTTGGCAGCGAAAATCTGTCTTTTGAACCCAGAAATATAGTCTTTTTCTATCCTGGAAAACAAGAGGATAACAATATAATGCCTTACCCAGCACAAAAGGCAAAAGCAGCTTTCTCTCATATCTAAATTTAAGGTTTATTTTTTAAGTGGAAAGCGGGGGGAGGTAATCAGTGTCGACCCTGTCTTGCCTAACATGAAGGAAAGAGGTAAGGGTCTGTAAGGTTAGTAGACCCTTACCTCAAAGAAGGAAACGGGTTCTTTTCTTATGAAAGTCTTGGAAACCAAGGACAACAGAAACTGAAAAAGAATTCAGTGGAATGGTCATACAGAACAAACAATAACTACTAAAACGAGAAATCTAAAGGTTGTTTGTCTCTAAAGTGGTAACATGTTGGAGAACTTATTAGAGACAGCTGATATCTATCATTATGTCTATCTATCTATCCATCTATTTATCTATCTATCTATCTATCTATATATATTATATATATATATATATATATATATATATATATATATATATATATATATATATATATATATATTAATTCTAATTTCGTTATTTCATAGACAATACAAGTCATTCACAGGACTCCATGGCTTCATCCATTGGGTGCCAGATATGACATCATCGTGGCAAAGAAAACAAAAATTTTAATGTATTTCAATGTCAAAAACGAATTTGTAAAAACAATATATACATTAGATATTAGCATACCTAGAAAAAAGGCCACCTCTTCTGTTATTTTCAAGTTATAGGCAAACAAACAAGATCATTTTTATGCTTCTTTTATTACTATAAATTACTGATTTCAACAGAGTCCAAGACGATAGAAGGGCATATTTTTACAATGCTTTAAAAAATGCAATGCTTTTCAAATAATTTTCCCCGTTATTCACAAAAAGAGAGGAATCACACTTAACAGAGGACGCGCACCTAACAGATGGAACTCCACATTAACCATTCTCAACAATTTGGGCCGTTTTGCGTGATTATAAATTCACATTCTCCAATTCATCTCATGCCTCTTAAAGAACTCTTTCTTAATAAACACCTGATGTCTACAACCTCCTTTGCTAAATGAAAGTGGTTTAATAATATGTTGAGAGCTGTCTTGTTTTTAGCTAGTGATATACATCGTATCAGTAAAACCTTTTCTCTATCATAAAGGACCTCCATTAATACGATTATTGTTAAGAAAATCACTCGCCGACATTTTGCAAAATGTCCGTTAAAGGTCGTTATTTAAGTAATCCGTTTAACGCACAAACAAAACACTGACAAAAAAATGTTAAATACTTTTGGGAAACCTATGTGAATGTTGCCTCCCATGAACGTTAGTATATAATTTCTTTAAGTTTTTTTTTTATCAGCTCTACATTGTATGATGAGAAAGGATTAATTAAATTATAAGTCGAGAACATAGCCTGACTGTTACAGAAATATTCATAGACTGGTGTTGCTTAAACTTTGATTCTTCTCAAATGTCATAACGGCAAATTTTAAGACCAAACTATCCCAAAACACTGATACAACCTTTCACATAAGCTTACATTTCTACTACATCTACATATATTCATATTTCTAAATGTTTCAGTTCTTCTTACGCCTCATACATCCTAACAACTAAACTTCATCCTTTTTTCTTTCTTTCGTAGGCCACTTCCAAAATAGAGAGCTGGTACAAGAATACTTTCATACTTTTCCACCGAGGCTTTCCATTTTAACTCAAAGTCGTTTCCCAATCTCTTACACACGTCCGGCTGACTTTCTTGCTTAACATTTTCGTTTCTCTCATTCTACCATCATCCATTATATTTATTCCTAAATAGCTATAAACGTCAACTGTTTCCATTCTTCCACTATCCATATTAATGTTTATTGTTCTACCTCCCTATTTTCCATTTACTCTCTAGTCCTTCTCTTGCAAATACTTTAAAATTCTTTCACTAATTTCTGCAGTTTCTCTTCCTTATCGCACAACTTTGCACCTACAACTGTTGTTCTTCTAACACCTCAAATCTTCCCATCCACAAAAATTTTAAACAGCCATGAAGACATTAAAATACTAGCTTCAGATTCAATTTCACACCATAGCAGTCACTCTCCCATCTGCATATCATAACACGCTTCACTTACGTCATAAAACCTTTTAATCGCTTTTGGCAGCTTATTTTCCACACTATCATCCCTAACATTGGCTTTGTCTCTCTACTCATTCTGTCATAAGCTTTTTCTAGGTCTTCGCCAGCCATATAGAGTTTCCTTTTCCTTTCAAACTTCTTACATAATCGATTCATAATAATCAGTTCAACCACACCACCTCTTCTTTATTGTAACTCCCACTGTTCTTCCTCTATGTGTCTTTCTGGCATTTGTCTTACTTTTACGATCAAAATCCAACTATACACATTCCCTGGTATGCTAGATGATAATATGCTGTTTGCTATATTTATTACAGTCGTTTATGTCGCACTTACCTATGTACAAAGTAATAGTTATTACTGTCATGCATTCCTTTGGAAAGTTTTCTTAGTCAGACGTACCTTATTATTCCCTGTCAGCCACTCAGTCGCACTGCTACCACCTTACTGCAACATATTTGTAATTCCATTAATTTCTGGAGCTTTTTTACTTTTCAACTTCTTAAATACCCTCATTATACATTCAACAGTCACTTCTATAAGGAATCTGTCCACATTTACTTCCCCTTTAAACTACTTCTTTTTCTCCCTAATGTCCTTGCTCACCTCCTCTTGATTTTCTCTATTTTTCTTCTTTTTCTATCTCATTTTCTCCTTAATTAACCCATCCATCCCCCCATATATCTGAACATGATCACCTCTTCTTTCATGAAGTTCCACCATAAATTATCTCTTTTTTTACCTCACGAAACTGTTTACTTTCTCATATCCCAACTCATTGATTTTATTCATCTTCCTAAGATTTTAAATGAACTAAAACTCCCTGATGCTCCTATGACCCCCGAAATGAAATTTTACATAATCAAATTTTACAAGCTCGTCTACTCTTTTTATCCACCAGTTTTTTACCCTAAAACATATTTCATATTTTATGTTTTCATATGCTGCTTTCTCTTCCTTCCTCTCAGAATAAAAACTCTTGATTACACTTACAGCCATATCTAACTTACCTTTTGCTTCAACTTAATAATGCTCTGGTATACCTCTGGCCACTGCCCTTATTTCATCCATCAACTTATCCTTTCATCTACTCAGTACTAACACATAATATGCTAACTCTTCCCCCATACCATTTTCTACTCCCAAGGTTTACTTGAAAATCTTCTTCTTTGGTAACCCTTTATCTAAAAAAAATTGAGTTCCTCTCAAAACACACACACACGCGCACACACAAACACACACGCATATATATATATATATATATATATATATATATATATATATATATATATATATATATTATATATATATATATATATATATATATATATATATATATATATATATATATATATATATATATATATATATATATATATATATATATATATACTGATTATCTATCAGATACTTAGTTACTCTGATCAACAGATGCACAATAAATTTCCTGGGCACGAGATTAACTCATTTTTTCATTAGGGAGTCATCTTAGACTCTGATAGATTATATATATATATATATATATATATATATATATATATATATATATATATATATATAATATATATAATCAAAGTCCTAAAATGACTCCCTAGTTAAAAGAAGACTTTTATAAAATAAATATTATGGATATAACTATGCTGTCTACAGCATTGTTCAAATCTTGCCTACATGTACAGACTTTTGTGGCAATGCTGATTAATGGGACATCATTTATCCGAGAATGATAAATACAAAAACAGAATAAAACAGCAACCTCTTTAGAGGCACTGATTAAGAACAAAGCGTTTCGCAAGAAAAAAAGATAGAACTCTTGACAAAGTACTTAATGATTGTTTGGAGATTCATCTAGGCCAAGAGCTTATCAACCTTGGCTATCAATTGAGGTGATTAGCGAAAGTCTACAGCAACCAAGATGGATGAATGGCTCAAACTCTTAATAAATTATGTCAATTTATCAACTTCACCCCACAATGGGAAAAAGGGGCGTCACAAAACGGATAAGAGTTGCCTGTTATCAAATACGTAGACAGGCTCGAACGTAAAGAATTCCCGGATTCTTCTGTTACTTTAATGTTGCTCTTTTATTTTGTATATAGCAAGTAGAAAAATTCTGGGCAATGGCCTCGACTTATAATTTAGATTTCAATACATAGTGAGTGCTAAGTAATCATCAGATAATCATCATACAATGTAGCGCCGGTATGCCGGAAAATATAAATATTCTTGATAGTTTATGCCGGGGAAAAAATATGAGCATTAGAGACTTAAGGAAAGCTGAATTACAGATTTCTTCCAATAGCAAGAAAAGAGACGATGCTGGGCAAAACAATGTCCACCAAAACACCGAAAGACAACCCCGATAGAGAGAAAGAAAAAGAAAGAGGGAGAAAAAAAATCTCTTATGGAGATGCGTGATCGTTGCCCCAGCATGGGGTCAGGCGAGGTCAAAATATGCCAAGGCAGGTGGCAGGAGCGTGATGGATGGTCCGTTTGACACTTTGATGTTGACGTTTATATTCCTCAAATGATTTTCCAGTTGGTGGGCTTGCCCCTTCGATGGGCGGGGCGTGGAGAGACGGGGAAGGGGGCACTTCTGAGATAAGGCTCTTGATATCTTACCAATAAAATATGGCGTAAACGAGGCACGGGCAACGGCCAGATGAGATATTGTCCTTTATGCTGTCCCGAGTGTTTTCCCTAAAGAAAATGGAGAAGACATTGCCATTTTATGGGATGATTATTCCGTAAAGGATATCGCGGACGCTGATAAATAAAATGCCAAGTAAACATGGCATGATTTACGGTCGCAAGTAGGCCGATGGTTTTCGTTGTAAACTAGTTGTAACGGGAGAACATAACACCTGCAGTTGTTTAACTTGCAGGAAGTAGAACAAAATTACCATATATATAATAAAATATACTTTGTGTAATCAGAAACATTAGATATAAGCAGTTCTAGAAGGCAAATCGCAGTTTAGGAGAGGAGGGAAATATTTAGAAAAGAATATTTTATACTTCGTAAATACTGCTCACCTGGAAGACGTAAAAAAACAAAAAAATAAAGATAAAGCACAATGACTTTTATACGAGATCAATTTTGTTCGACATATTATCATCGATATGGTCTTCAATAAGCTTTTTAAAACTATAGCCTTCATTTCTAAATAAGTGAATCCTCTAATGCTTGTGAGATATTGTTTAAAATAAACTTGTCTTAAAAGAAACCATTTAGTATATTTATATTAGTTGTGAGGCTGAGTTACAATTTTTGCTATAAAAAATCTTTAATCATGGATCTTCTAGAAGTTTACAATGAATATAAATCTGCACTTTATCCTGCTTTTCTTTTCATAGATTGACGCTTACGATGTAACAGTTCAGTGAGAATCTTGAAAATACCAACCATATGCCACCAATTGAAGTTTTTATATTTTTCGTTTTCATCTATTTTTTTTTCTTTATCTCTCCCTTAGCAGTCTAGCCTCTTAAGCTTCGTCATGCTGCAGTTCTCAGTTGCTTAAGAACAAATATTACAAACGAACATCTTGATAGCAATAAATAACGATAACCTATCTGGAAACTACTGGTCACTTTTTTAAGTGTTAGTGTGTCCTCGCTTGAACCTCTCGTGAGTGGTTTCGAATCCTGCTTCGGAAGGAGAAAATCCCTTCGTTAATCGGATACAGACTTGCAGTGATAAGAGTATAACGAAAGATAAAGCTAGGAAGTGGAGAATTCCAGAGGGTACAGTGGCTGTTAACGATCTAGTCCAAGATGAAAAATGATGAGACACTGAGTTATCTTACTAGGGTGAAAAGTATACTTTGAATATTTCATTTGGATTCTGCGGTAGTGAGCACCCAACCATTTATGTAGCATAATTTGGTAACAACATAGGGCCATAAAGAAGAAATAAAGAATGTATTGCAATGATCTAGGAGCTACTCATATCAGTGACATTCACTGAATCGTGATATACTTTTTCCCCTTTGACACTTTTGTAACTTTTCCATATTTTCACTATTTTCATTACCAACAAATATTGAATGTCATCATGGAGTCGATTTGAAAAACTAGCAATTATTTGTTTCCTTTTTTCCTTATTTAATGAAGTTTTCTATAAATCTATGGACATATTCTGAGAAAATATTTGGGGAAAATTAATGGTTATTAGCTTTAGCAGACCTCTATGTACTTAGCTTTGATAATCAGCCAACGTGAGGCTGCCATGTGAATCTCTTCTTCGCTGTTAACTACAACAGATGACCGATATGGAATTTCAAAACCTCTTCACAAGCGAAGATAACAATAAACTGTAATATTTAATAAGCTTGAATGTACGTATATTGATAACAACACTAATAACGATGAAAGTCATTGCAATTTTGCAGCATCATGTAACATATTTTAATGATAAAAATATGGCACGAATGCAATAGGAAGTATTACTCTTACTTACGTAAGCTGTCAAATGTTCTAAAAATTCAAACACTAAGGACTTTTACTTTCCAATGTGGCTATTCCACTTACAAAGTAATATTCGTATTTAAAGGCGAGTCATGTTTTTGCCATTACTGTATAAGTATTTGCAGGTGTTGATAATTAAGGTCAATTACTTTGTAACTGTGAAATGTATGCCTAAGTTGTAAAAAAAAGTAACATAGTATTTGAATATTGTTTTAAATATTTTTTGTTTGACTTTTGAGCTTTACTCAAGAATTTGATCCACAATCCCTGTATTTTCCAGCAGCCTTCAAGTGCTGAGAGCTAAACCTTCTACCTTGTTAACCAAAACAAGAGAAAATGCTTCCTCTTTTTACTCTCTAATCTTCTTCCGTTATGTTTCCTACCTTCGAGGAAAAGGTTAAGACACTCTTCCTTTCTAGCCAGCAGGGGAGCTGGGCCCCCTGGTAGCCGGAGGGTCGATATCAGGAGATAATCGGTAGCTGAACTTTGCCACATTTTCTTTAAAACACCTCGGGACGTCGCCACTCTATGAATATTTATGTCGCTTCTGATCACAACACCAAAACACGAGTTTGCTGTGAGACGCCCGACGCCAGGTGGATGGGGGCTCTTCCTCTGGTGAGACTTCTCAAGTAAACAAGAAAATGTTCCCATTGCCAGCAGTAAAGGAAATGGAAATGAAGTTCTCTCTCTCTCTCTCTCTCTCTCTCTCTCTCTCTCTCTCTCTCTCTGTGTTAGTTATATACGCTCTGCACATACATTCATATTAAGATCATTAAGAAGGTTGCCCTTTCAGAACAGAATAACTGATATTCTCTTTGAGACATAATGACATATATGAAGATTGCCCATGATTCGCAAACTTCAGACCTCCGTGCTCAAGCTCTTAATTTGCTGTTGACTAGAAGGGAAGGGACATAAAAAGGAAGGGATCTCATAAACTTTTAAATGATAGGTGAAGTAATTGTTAGAATACACGCCTTTCTCAAAGAATATAAAAAGAATGTTTCCAACATACAGTAAGAGTTATGTTTTTAGAATATTAAAAGTCCCTGTAAATTGCATTTCAGTCAGGGCAAGAGAAATAAAAACTTATCCTTTAAAGAGCAGCTATTTCTCTTACTCCAGACATATAAGGGAAACAAAACATTTTCATGATTTACGTCCACGATGCGGTCGTACACAGTATCGGAGAAACATAAGATGAAAAACTTTAGTATGAAGTGTAATGAATGACTCAGTACATTAACTGACAACTTAATTACAAAAATGAACTAGAAGTCGCCTTTTAAAAGATTAATCCAATAGGTTTCTGCACTCATCTCTCAATGTTTCGAAAATTAAGAAAATCTAAATATCTTTGATCTGTAACGAAAGTTGCTGACAACACATCGTACTTTTAATAAAAGCTATATTACAAGTGTGATGAAAGTTCTTTCTCATTTTTATGATCTTTGCTGAAATAAGATCCGGACAGAGAACAGCCGTTTATCCGACCCTTGGTTCAGTCTATATCTAAGTTCCACCTAAAATGAATGGTTCGATTAACCTCTAGTTATGCTCTAGGAAACAGATAACAAAATGCCTTTCTTTGACACTGTAATAGATTATTCTTATTTAGTGCTCATTCACTTTATTGAGACCTCATTTGGGATTCCTTCAGGTTCCTCATGTGGAAATCCCTCTCAAAGATAATTTCCGTTACTTCGCAAAGCAGCATATTCTTTCAATGAAGAATTTATTTTCGCTAAGAATTTTCGGTTTAGAAAGTTTTTCTTGGACCCAGCAAACTTGCCCTAACTTTCTCTTCAAGTTTATCACGAAAATAATTCATCATTAATTCATAATTTTTCCCGACCATAATGGAATGTTTAGTTCACAGGGACTGTCCAATTAGATCGTCCCGAGAGATACTGGTGAAATTTTCTGTCCGGCATTTACTGTAGGTAGGTTTGCTTTTTATCTTTTATTTCCATTTATTTCGGTATCACAAATAAGATTTAATATCTAAGTACCAAGGATTCTCAATAGTTCATGATTACAGCTGAATGTACAATAAACAAGAGGGACGAAAAAGTTATATATATATATTATATATATTTTATATATATATATATTTATATATATATATATATATATATATATATATATATATATATAATATATATATATATATTTATATATATATATATATATATAATATATATATATATATATATATATATATATATATATATATATATTATATATATATATATATATATATATATATATATATATATATATATA
>NC_089748.1:81231649-81244149 GCF_040412425.1 Macrobrachium rosenbergii
AATTTTTATAGTAATAAAATCAATAACTCAGTCGTTACAGAATAACAGAAATGCTTTCAAGTTTTTGCGTTAATTGAATACGTGCGTTAATGTATCGATGCTGTCCCTATTTTTCTTGTGGACAACTTTTTTTCAGTGGTTGCAGAAATTAAGCAGGTGGTTTCAGCCCGTCTAATTAAGTTTCTACAGTTTTGAGAAGAGTGTCCGAGTGAGTCCTTTTTGCGGAAATCTGATTTATTGAAATACCCCCATTATTTCTTATAACTGCCAAAATCCTGTAGACTGAGGTATAATGAAAATCGCCAAAAAGGCACAATGAATATAAATGGATTTTTTTTCGCAATTCTCAAACTGTAAAGGCAGTTGTCTAGAGACATATTTCTATTCAAGGTTTTCCCAACACGAAGATATTTGTAGTCTCTTCCTTTACTGACAATCACCGTTGTATTCGCAACGCACCAATTCCTATAACATCTGAATTTAGGGGATCTCTTCACGGTTATCCCGTGACTACATTTACAGAGAAATCGGTGGGTTTGATGTTACAGAAGTCAACTTCCCAATAATTTCACTAGTTTAGTGTGTGTTCTTTCGACCTCGTTGTCAAAAGAAATGTAGAACAAGGAAAAAATAAGAATATTTTGATTTTCAATTTCATTAGTGCACTCAGTAAAAAAAAAACGCTTCGTAGCTTGCAAAATTTATCATTGTTCTCTGATTCAATGAGGAAAGATGCAGCTTGAGGTAGATTGAGAAACCGACCGTCAGCCAACCCCACAGTATTATTCAGTATTTTGACTTCAAACAGAATTGAGTTCTAATAAATTACCTCTCCCTTTCGTTTAAATCATCAAATGAAAATTATTTATTTAGTGTACTGAGTATTTTTCATGTGGTCATTCTGCGCGCAGTCGCATTTATGTTAAGAATTTAAAACAGTAATGGAAAATACGTATCATGTGATATATTTGTATCACGGTTTTCATACATAAAAAAATAGTTTTACGCAAGTAGACAGGAGGCAATATATGAAAAATTTTAGATTTGATTCAAAGTAGAAGAAACTAATGTAACTTTGCACAACAGAACATATGAAGAGCGTATAAGGCCAGAATTCGTCAAATTTGATAAACTCTTGGTTAGAACAGGATCTTAAAACCTTGAAATAGGAGGGCATGGGTGAAAAAAGAAAATAGAAGGAAAACAAATATTAACATTACTGACTGTTAAGGTAATGAAAATTAAGGAAGTAGCTTATTCTAGCAAGAAAGGTGATTGTTTTATGATCCAGACATGAAATGGAACACCCGTCCCCGTCAGGGAGGTCTGTTAGTTTAAAAAAAAAATGCTGAAGGCAAAGAAGTTACGGAGGCCGTCCTCATAACAAGATAAATGATATGAAAACTAGCAAAGCTCATCTTTTAAACAGAGCAGTTAACAAGAATACAACATAGTTTTACTGATTCTCGAAGTAATAAAGCTCAGTGTACGTCAAAGAATTGAAACTCAGCGATACCTTTTGATCATGTTTGCATGGAAAGCAAAAGAACGGCACTTCTTAACCGTTGTTGGCCAAAATCACAAGGAGCCGGACAAAATACTCGTACTTTACAATGACGTCATCGACGAAGCTAACGACAAATTAAGTCTGTTATTAGGAATTTATTCCATATCGAACATTTAAACAGGTATGTTGAATGACGGTATTGCAGCATTATCAAACTAAAATGCCTTAGCTATCAAGATCATGAGCATTATAAAGATCAGTCAGTTAGGATACAGATTACTAATTTACCGCAACTTCGGAAATGCAGTTAATTCTTCAAGCATATATGATATAAATTGCTTCTGTGAGATTGTATGCGCCTGTTTACTAAATATCCGCATACCTCCCGTATCATGCCAGCGTAAAAAATAATGTGCATTCGCGATACGAATCTTTCTTGATCTTGTGAAGGAACTTCATAGGTAAAAATAACTGACATTCTTTGCTTTGAATAGCTGAAGAGATCCAGCGGGCGCAAGCCTTATCTCGCAGTACATACAGTAGTTAGCCATTAGACTTGGTCATTACCCATGGAGTGGCCCAGAGCCCTTCAGGGGTCACGCCTTCCAGGTAACGGGAGAAAGTCATGGAAAAGGTCAATCGACCTCAGGTGTCTGGGGCTGGGGAGAAGAGGACCTCGTTGACCTGGCAGGTGGTTGATAAACGGGAGATAATCAGTAGCGATCAGAAGGTTCCACTCCCTGTCGCGATATGCTGCTGACGCTAAACAGGATGGTCAGTTTCTGGAGAGGAAAGTGCTGCGGATCATGACATTCCAGGTCCAAATTTAAATGGCCTTCTCCAAGAGTGTTGTTTACCACGGGGAAAAAACTAGGGGCACAGAATATTATTGCCTTCGTAGTGAAATGTAAAACGGATTTTGGGTGACAGTGAACCTAGAGCTTAGCCAAAAATTTAAACCCAAAGAATTAGGAAATGAAGTTTACAAATAAACGCCCTTCAAGAAAAAAAGTTCGTGCTACTGTGTCTAGCTTTATCTAACAACAATTACAATGACAGCCAGTGATCGCAATAATAACTATCTACCATTTTAAAACTGGATGGCATATCTGACTACAGAGAGAATAATTACAAATGCAAATGTAGTAGTAGAACACAGTACTTCACTTTTTCTGCATCAAAATTAAGCAAAAAGGCTTTCACGGTACTGTTCCACTCTGCCATAAGGATAAGGTCAAACAAATACATGATTAACAGCGTTGGGAATATTTTTGCATTTTTGTAACATTTTGACTAGAACATGAACTGCAAACAACCATCTGTGAGAATGTGAGGGTAAACTTTGTTTCCAATGTATCTTTCTGAAGACATTAAAAACTATTTGGAATGAGTACTGTGCATTTACAAAACTCTCAAGTAATTAATTACAGATCCAGTTACATTTTGCCATATACGTTCATTAAAATACACCTATTGATTTGTTTTTATTTACTGTCACACGTTAAGCTTGGATAGATATTCTTTGAAAATGGCTGCGGTGCATAAATTTTAATTTCAACCAGCAATTCATAAAATTAAGGAGAATTTCGGCAAAATATCACCACCCAAAACGTACCTTTGTAAACATGCAATACAAGATGCAGTGATCCAGTTTATCGTACTCAGATTCTCCAATAATTGCATGAAAATCTACATTAAAAGAATCGATAATACACGATTATTCTCTTTTCCCACACATACAGGTAACCGTTCATACGTCAGTCTCATACACACATACATACATATATATATATATATATATATATATATATATATATATATATATATATATATATATATATATATATATACTGTATATATATGTGTGTATGTACATAGGCATTATTGTTTAAAGAGACTAGCATATATATATAAGATATAAACACTGGCGTGGATTTTGTCTTTATTTATATATTCATCACGTTCCATATTTACGTGATTCAGTTATACATACAGTATATATACATATGTATATATATATATATATATATATATATATATATATATATATATATATATATATTATATACACACACATTATATATATATATATATATATATATATATATATATATATATATATATATATATATATATATATATATATATATATATATATATATATATATATAATAATATTATTTACGAGAAACCCTGTCGAGTAAATAAACACGAATAAATATATTAAATTCTCACGCATAAGCATGCATTATTTCCATGACCAAGTTCGTAAGTAGGCTACACATACACGCATGTACAGTAAGTATGTATGTGAGTGCACATGTGCCTGTATGGGCACGCGCGTCTCCGAAAAATGAAAACATTTCCTTATCGAAAGCTAAACATCCATTTCACCAGACGCGATAGGCAGAGACTTAAAAAGGGCGAAAAGAGTCATAACACTTTCAACCTAATCTCGAAATCGCAGAGCACACACAGACGCACACTTCCATAACTGATTCCGATGGAAGAGGATTTTAGATCATCATCATTCACACAGAGAAGATTGATGGATGATAGATGATGAAGTAGATGGGTAGATGGGTCGGTAGATAGAGGGGGGACTCCTCAGATAGAGGGAGTAGATAAGTGGAATGGTTGTGGAGTTGGTGGCTACGTTTATGACGGATGGCGGTGTCTCTCCCAGATCTCTCTCTCTCTCTCTCTCTCTCTCTCTCTCTAGATATGCAGAGTTCCTTGTGGGAACAGCCGAGACAAGCCTGACGACGATGAATAACGGCCACTGAATAAGTGCAAAGGGGTGAAAAACTAGTTACGAATGAAAATAGAGAAAATGTCTTATTGTCAGTAGAAAGAACTGTGACCCCTGACGGAGATATTGCTAGTGTGCTTTGCAAAGCACAGAGCAGACAACAGTGAAGACCATTGTGCCTCTCACCATTCTTGGGTTCTCTTTGATCTTTTTCCACCTAGCTGTCCAACTTCTTTATGTTATTTTGCACCAGTTTTACATTTCTCCTAAGAAGAATGCACTTGGAGCCGTCCTAGGAAATCCTTTTGATACAGTTCTGTTGAACTACTTAAGGAGCATTCATCTGCAATGGTGAATGATGAAGGAAGAGAGGAGGATCAAGGATCAGACTGAACGGAATTAATATATAATGAGGAAAGAAAAATGATAATATGTAACATTAGATGAAAATATAAAAAAAATCTGAAAAGGATTAGCTTGAAGTACAAACTTAAGCATTAGAACTATTTCAGAGAGGAGTAAAAACTCTCAAAATGCACACACAAACATGAGACAAAGGGCAGTGAGAATAAGCAGCAAAGAAGGCAGAGAGCGAATCTCAGAAGCTCTCTCTCCTGAGTCTCTCCTTCAACCCCTACCGTTACAAGGCTGGTGCCCCAACCCCCTTTTTCTCCTGGAGATCATTACCATAAGTATGTCAGGCGTCTGGGAAGGTGCCAATGAAATATCCTTCAAGACCCCTCCGAGATCCCTACGAGATTGGCCTTCCCACTTCCCTTTACCATTTTGAAAGCTAAGCATTCCAACATCCTGGGCCCCCAGTCCCCCTCTCCCTCCTCCCTCCCTTCTTTCCTTCCTTCCGTCCTTCCTTTCTTCCGGGGTCCTGGGCGAGGGGGGGAGGGGGGAAATCGCCCTGAAATATTCATGACCTGATGTATATTCTATCGCATCCGTATCTGGAGTGTATCAATACCGCGACTTTTAGGACTATTGCAAAGGCTTCGCTTCGCATCTCACTCTTTTGAACAGGGAGACTTGGGGGTAAGTAGAGCGCCTCAAGGCTGGCTGCGAAGAGAGTGGAATTTATGGAGGCGATGTCCTCACTTGAATTTGTTCTCCCTTACACATGAAGAAATGAGTAAAGGAATCAGAAACTCAGTGGAAATCAGTACAAATTTTTTTTTTAATCCAATAAAATATTAAATAATGATAAAAGCAAAGTTTGAGCTGGTCTAAATAGCTTAAGGTTTTTTTTTCATGTTGCACTAAGTTGTAACTAAGGCAAGGCACGGAAATGACGACGGCTCGGTCTCGTATTTTATTAAACCCTGAATGAAATCATTTTAATTCGTATTTTACTTGATGTTAAACGTATCTATTCCCATTTTCAAGTTATGGGTAACATCAGATTGATAAGGCAACCCAGATTAAATAAACTGACTTGCTTAATCAGTCATCTATTGAGTAAAACCTAAGGCGGAAACTTAGGGCTTCCAGATGACAATCAACTTTCATGATTTCCTCTCTAGTAAAAATGACCTTACATCGAGTGCAAAAGACCCGAATTTTATCTAACTGATCAGATGTTATCATGATCTCCCACAACTTTAATTACTCTCTTGCACTTTTGTTCTGAAAAGTTTCGCAAATGTAGAACCTTATTTTATCAGTGAGCCTTAAATGTCATTCCCGCTATAGTACTTACATTAATATGCGTCACTGTTAGTATTACCCCACTTGCATCGACTGTACTTATTATGTTTACAAAATCAGTTAGAATACCCTCAGAAATCACACTTCCAAGCTAATCTTTTAGTTCGGGAAAGCTACAGAAACTCCTCTTCCGTTCGTACAGTTATACTGTTGAATTCTCAACATTTCTGACAAACTTCCTCATTTATTTTCGTTTAAGTCTTTGTCCTTTGGGTGTCATCTTTGCTTACTGTTGCTGAACGGATGCTGTATCTTCAAGTATATTACGAGATGACAATTTTGTCCCTCGTGACGTGAGAAAATGAACAATATTATGCAGGGAAAACATAATATCTAATGTATAAAGAGATCTTAAGAGCATGTAAATTTATTCTACCTAGAATTCTCAATGGCTTTCCTTGTGAAAGCTGACACACTAATACTTAGATTGGTTGCAGAATACTATTCCGTTCAAGTGAACATGTTTGTTATGAATTAATAATTCATGTTTTTTCAGTATCCTAAAGAACTTAATTGGTTTGACTATAAGAGACAATTTTGTTATCAAGGTAAACGTCATTTGTTGGTAGCTCCTCGACTTCCAGCAAGATCAGGTAATAGTTTCGTTGATCCTCAATCCCGTCGGGCCTCTGTTGATCTATGCTGCGAATTAAGTACCTGGTAGTTAATCGACTGTGGTACATGGCAACCAGAAAGTAGTAAGATTATGGGGCCAATAACCTCAACACAAATATCTTCTTGAGAACCGGAGGAAACATCCCCATATGGGAGTGGTATATATATATATATATATATATATATATATATATATATATATATATATATATATATATATATATATATATATATATATATATATATATATACTGTATATGCGTTTGTGTTCGTGGATACACAGTTTTTACGTTGTTGTTTAATAATGTAATCTTACTGACAGTAACTTTTTGCTAATGATAGACATTTGATTATAAAGATATAAATAATAAATGGCTACTAAAAGTCAGTATATCATATTAATCATCATAATACTAATATCTGACTACTTTGCAGATCCCAGCTGATTTATGAAACTGTAAACTTCGTCATATTTATTAGTGTGCCAGACGAGCGTACATGACTTGCTGAGTGGATATTAATGAGAAGCGTTTCATTGGAAAGTTGGCATCTTGCAGCAAGTTTACAAGTCAAAATGGAAAATGACCATGGTTTTTTGTTTTTGTTTCTTTTATTTTTCCAATCCTTGGAGTCTAGTTCTAAACTGAATTCTAAGAATATTCCATAAGAAAAACAGAATGACACATATGTAAGCCACGATAGCTTTCGCACAGGTTTAAGAAGCTGCCCACTTTTCGTATGACACCTGTTTTTAGAACAATGAAAGAAACACCAAAACAAAACAGGCGTTTCGAACTACCAGCAAAATGTTACCTTCAGAATTTTCTCACTGCATTCAGATTGTTTTGAAACTAACCACAATTTGTATTATAAACATACTGACTTACATAAATGTCTTTCAAGCCAAAATCAGTGGTATGATTTGAATTATCTGATGAAACAGCCGTACAGTAATTCCCCAAGATGAACTATAAATGCATTCATCAACTAAACTTTGCATCTGTCAAATGATACCGACTGTTTTGTCTTTCTAACGAAATTCAGTCAACTATGAGAACACTCAGTTGATAAAACTCATGCACCGAAATTTATTATTAGTTTTTAATAATTTTCTAGATTGATAATGAAAACCTATCACATAAATTTCTCACACAATAAATCTGTCAACTGAAAAAGATTCCCAACAGTTTTTCACCACAGAATCGGCAATAAATCACTGAGCTTCACAAAGAAAGACATTTTCAAAAGGAGATGGTTATCAGGTAAAATCAAGAGATGACATTCAATATAGTTTCAACTTGCGATGTAACTTAGACCTCAGGCGTGAGGCGATCATGTGTTGGTAGATTTTAATAAGGATGAGAAGCAGCACAATGCAGATTCGATATCTTGTTAACAATCTTAAAAGTCTTCTCTTAGAGGGAACCTCCAATCTGGCAGACTCTTTCATTCATAAGCGTTGAACGCGTGACGTCATCAAGTATGCCAACCCTTGAAGAAGAAAGGTACTCGATCCTATCTTTTGGGTGGTGTGGGGAGGGGGCCGGCGAATAGGAGGGGAATGGGCCAGGTGGCTTTTGGGGGTACAGGGAGAAGAGAATCGAATCCCATCTTATCCGAAACCAATCGTGCAGATTCTCAGGTGTTTATTACCGCGATGCCCGAGTTAACGTTATCACGCCTATTAAAACGCACTCGATTAAGGCGATAAGGGCGAGATAAAGCGTGATCAGACCTCCCATCTCGCTTGATAACCTGTGAGAACACATATAGTGCGCCTCATATGATTACTTCTGGAAGAATGGGGAGGGCCGTAACAGAAAAGCCAAGAGAGAGAGAGAGAGAGAGAGAGAGAGAGAGAGAGAGAGAAAGAGAGAGAGATTATCATGAACTTGTATCTTACCACTGTATACAGATATATATATATATATATATATATATATATATATATATATATATATATATATATATATATATATATATATATATATATATATATATACAGTATGTGTGTGTGTGTGTATTAACAAAGAATGCTTCAGTAATACTTAAACAGTAGAAAAAAGTACAGAGAGAGAGAGAGAGAGAGAGAGAGAGAGAGAGAGAGAGTAGATAATGGGTTGCCTGAAAGAGCCTTTCTGTGTCTGCTTTGTTGTCTAAGAGACCAAGGGTATTGTGGATTGAGGAGCCAACTCAGAAACTGTGATACGAATCGCGAGTTTTAGAAAGAGGACAAAAAGACGTACTTGAGATTCTAATTGTTTCAAGGGTAACATGATAACACAAGTTTTTGCTTTTGTGATCTCGAAGAGATTTTTGTCTCGGGCACAAATGATATGACAAAAGTAGCTGCAGCGGCAGGAATTTGTTTGTTAATAAGTTTATTGAAAAGTGTTGATAGTATGTTTCTCTCTCTCTCTCTCTCTCTCTCTCTCTCTCTCTCTCTCTCTCTCTCTCTCTGGTAGATATTTTAATGTTCTCACGAACATGATACTTTTTATATTACTTAGATCTTACTTTATATTAACAGACAAAAGGATCCTTTCGAAACCACATTTAAAATCCAGAGAAACTTACCGAGGCTGTAAAGGGTGAAGGTGGCTGAGCCAAATCTTACTGTTAAGTTAGCTAGTAAGAAATATATATTATTTTCTGTAGTGAGGTCGCATTTGAAGACCAAGTATTGGCATAAGAATATAAATAGAATATTAAAAGAAAGGTCAATACAAAAATGGGCAGAAATAAAAAACTCAGAAGGTCATAACATAAACTTTAAACTTAAAGACCATAACATAACGATAGTTATGATTTAAAGGTCATAGCAAGTTTAAACTTAAAGACGATAACATAAAGTTAGTTATGATTAAAAGGTCATAAAATAAAGTTTAAACTTAAAGGTCATAACATAAAATTGTGTTATGATTTAAAGGTCAAAACATAAAGTTTAACTTAAATAACAAAGTTATGTTATCACTTAAAGGTCATAACATACAGTTTAAACTTAAAGATTTACAGTGTGGATACTTTGAAGAACGTTAAACAGCATATTCATCCGCCTGTCTCTAACAACCATATTCAGGTTGACTGTCTTCTACATCATAGCTGCGAAGTGAAAAGATTCATTCAACATTTCTTTGGATATTGAAGAAAATGTAACTGATGTGAAGTGATGAGTTAATTCAAAATGTCTTACACACTGATTGAGAGTACATCATTTTTCATTTCTAAAAATATACTCTATGCTAATGCGAACGAGCGGTGTGCTTTCGCTTCCTGTTATTCACTTATAGTAAGTATTATATATATTTAATACATCTTTAAGTGTTCCCTCTCAGAAATTCTCAATATACAAGTGTTTCTGGAATCAATTGTGGATGGCGTCCAAAACTTTAAAGGCTGAAAAGGGTTTGAACAATCAACATGTTTAACATGAATTACTGTCTCTCTCTTTCTCTCTCTCTCTCTCTCTCTCTCTCTCTCTCTCTCTCTCTCTCTCTCTCTCTCTCTCTCTCTCGTGACTAGAATTTACAAGGAAGCCGATGTCAGGAAAGGCTTGTCATTCTAGGGCCATAAGCGGACAGAGGCTATTAGATGGAAACGTAATGATAAATTTCACGAGCAGCTGATGAGATTTCGATATATCTAACTGAAACTTGGGTGGAAAAATATCATAAAGGGCACAAGAAACAAGTTTTTTTTATACGAATTTCCTTCGCAGGAAGGGAAAAAGAGCGACAAGTGGAAGGTCGTCTTTAGAAACCTCTTCAGAAACGTCTCGAAAAGTTGTTGAGATAAGCAGGCGGCCAGTTTATTTATCTCTGGAGCTGAGAGATGGAGGGGCGAGATCTTCCGCTCGTTGGTTCGAGATACGAGAGAGAGAGAGAGAGAGAGAGAGAGAGAGAGAGAGAGAGAGAGAGAGAGAGAGAGAGAACGCACTGTAAATGTGGATTGCTAAATCGTGAAAAAAAAAAATGGAAAAAGAAAATATGAAAAGAACAGGAAAGAAAAGTGAAGACGGTATTAAACTCTAAGACAAGCGACATAGTGGAAAACAGCAAATAAAAAACACAGTAAGGCAAAGAAATTCTTATTTTGAAAATTTCAATTGTCTTGTAAAACTTCTATGGAATTATTATTTAAATGTTTACCTTATTGTTATCGAAGACTGATATCTTTTTTCAAACACAGACAAAGAAAAAAAAATAGAATATAATGAAGAATAACTAAATCACGTAAAAGCTGCCATAAAATTAATTGCAAGTAAGAATTAAATATATCACTAACAACATTGAACTAGGTACACTTTGTGACACCAACAGATATTTTGCATTGAACAGCGTCACCTAAGTATGAATTCATTTGCTCAAGTGAAAATCACATCTTGTAACATTTTTCTTCAACGTCTCCTGTGCATGCAGATGCACAGGAAGAGATACTTTATACAATAAAACAGCACAAATATGTTGATGGAAAACGGTAAAACACTGAATATAGCCTCCATGTAAATTTTCAGTCAGTTTTCAGTGGATCAAAAGGATTAAGCTGAACTAGTGGCATGAAATCCATAGGAGGAGGTCAACTCTTAAGATAGGAAGATTTTGCTTCTATTAAGTTCTAATCACGTAACCGAACAATTCTTTGCGCTAAAGACTAAAGCCCCAAGATATTAGCAACCAAGTAGCTGAGCTATACTGGTATCTGCATTAAACGTGATTATTTACTACATACAGCCGAGTCATACCAGAAGCCCAGTTTCACATAACACAGCTTATGTCTCTGACGCGTTATAAAAAGTAATCGGATTTCAAGAGCGATCTACAATTTGATGCTAAAATTTTATCACAAACTATGCATAAAGTAGTCCCGTGTGACCCCATTCTTGGGAATCTTTTTGCCTCCCTATTCCCTTTTACGTAAAGCATAAAACTGCCTTGATATTTTCAAACTCTCTCTCTCTCTCTCTCTCTCTCTCTCTCTCTCTCTCTCTCTCTCTCTCTCTCTCTCTCTTGAGTAACCGAGGAAACATTTTCTCAAATTCTATTCAAAATACATTAGACAGCAAGCAAATGTCCGAGATATCATACTATTACTATTCTTCTCCTTTTCACTATTACTGTATTATTACTGTGGTTCGTTTTGCTTTTCTGCAACTAATATCACGATCTAATAGCTGCGTAACATCAAACATACAGGCACTCACTTCAATACGCAACCCCACGGTCAAACCCTTAAAGAATCGTCTTCAATAGGGTCCCGTTTAAAGGGGATCAGCTTCGAATGACTGGGAATCAGTTGGAATGGCTTGGAATCCCTTCTGGAATACTCCCAAGGGGAATACTTAGCCAACGCCATCAATAACAGCCAATTCCCTCTTGGGAGGGCGGATGGAATGAGGGTTCTGGAAGTCTGAATAAGGACGGGGGCTGTGGGGGGGGGGGTGCCACGGTGGTGTGAGAGGTAAGAAGAGCAAAGGGAGGTGGAAGGGATAAACTTACAGCAATTTCAGATAAGTTATCCAGAGCATTTATAAACAGTGTGACGTTAAAGTCTGGACAATACTGAGAAGCAGATTTTTCAAGAAATTTCGAGTTGTTTACTCTTCACCTCAGGGGTCGTTTTCAGAAAATAAAACCTCCACTTTCGTCTTCAGCCTTGACCTCCCCCTTTCCTTTTCCCTCCCTCTAATGGTAGCTGGAATTGACTTCTCTTTCCCCCTGTTCTCCCTGTCTCTGCTCCATCCCTTTAAACGCTGATGAGGTAAACAAAACACGATCGGTGACACAGAATCGGAACTTAATCGGGCGTTTCGTCTCGCACCGATGCTCTTTTGTTCTCGCCGCCATAAACCATGTGTCTGTTGTGTAGTCTATCGCCTCTTCGCCAATGGAGCAGCCATTGGATATATTCCACTTT
>NC_089748.1:81249149-81256649 GCF_040412425.1 Macrobrachium rosenbergii
AAAGTCATCAAAGTTTTACCCTGGTTAGTAAATACTGCCAATACCTGCTCAATTCTTAGCAAAATGGAAATTGACACACTGGCAACGCTCCTATGATCATAGCAACTACAATTACCAATGTTACAGCCCTCTTTAATTGTAAAAGAGAACTGAAAAATCTAAATTTGGAATTCATATTAAAGCCCTCCTAATTTTATCCTAAGCCTTAAATGATTTATCCAAGCATATAACAGATCAGCCAGATTATGCACGATATACTAATTACCCCCAACCCCAAAAAAATTTTATACTGTAACTCTATACTCAAAGATATTGCATCAGACAACTACTACCCATCATAATATTCTTACATAATAACACACGGGCCTAACCTCACTACGAAATTAGCCCATGCCACGACTTCCCAAAGTCATGTGAATGCGAGATTTCAGCATAAAAAACGAAAGCAAGAATCTCTAAGATACCCGATCTCGAAACGTCAAAGAAAAGACCAACAAACAAACAAAAAAGAAATTCATATATCTATAAAACTATACGGTATTTTGCACTTAATTCTAACTAAGAAATGCAACACATAAGAGCAAAAACTGAACTCGGACAATTAAAGATTTGTATGACTCTACGGACTAACGTCCTCCCCAGTTAAAAAAAAAAAAAAACTACATGTTACGCCCATTTACAACCCATTAAAAAACCAAGAGAGAGAAAAAAAGAGAAAAAGAAACAACCATAACCACAGTACAACCCAGGAATTAACCCATACGATTCCCATTACCCTGTCTTTTTAATTTTAGTATATGTCAACAGAGACACACCCGTGTTCTCATCTAGAACAACAAGTCTATTCCCCTTCTTTGCTTCTACATCCCAGAAAGGACCTTCAAATTTAGGACCTAGCTTATAGTTCAACTGATTCCTGACATTTATTTTCACAAAAACCCTATCTCCCACAGCAACTTTAACTCTATCTGGCTTTGCATTGCTCCTATCTACCATGTCTCGCGTTTTCATTTCAAGATTCTTAGCAAGACGCACATAGCTCTCTTCTGCGGTGCAAACAAGCGCCCTGATTGTTTCATCACCTGATGGAATAGGCAACAAACAAACGCACCCCGCGCTGGGTAACCAAACAGCACCTCACTGGGAGACATGCCAATGGTATCACTAACCATCGTATTTATACTATGTTCCCCTGCGAATATGTCGATCCCAATTTACATTGTTTCTCCCACGGTCATCTGAAGAGCTTCAATGACCTACCTATTTGCCCATTCGCACAGGCCATTGGCCCCTGGTCTATAAGGAATAATAGTGACCTTCCGAATGCCCATTACATCCGCAAGACACTCTAATGTCCTATTCACAAATTCCCTACCATTATCTGTAGTCAGAACCTCCGGAACCCCATAATGGCAAATATACCCGTTAAAGAATGTGACTGCCACCTCTTACACTGTTTTATGCCTTAACGGAAAAATCTCTACGAACCTAGTTAACCTGTCAATAACCACCAACAGGTGCCTATGGCCATAACTAGATTCACAGAAATTGCTCAGAAGGTCCATGTGGACTCGTGATGAGGGTCTGATAGGAATCAGGAATGAACATCTAGTACTGTCCTAACAAATTACCCTCTAATTCAAGCCCTGCAAAAGGCAGCTTATAGCCCTTCCTAACTAATTCCCCTCTAAGAAAAGCTTTTGCATCTCCCAGAATCTCATCTTTATCTTGCTTAGATTCTACTAAACTAATATCCCAGTCTATGCAGTCTCCAGATACATAACATACATGAGTACCCTCTACATCAGAAAAACTTCTACTAAGGGCGTCTGCTATGACATTCTGTCTACCCTCTATATACTTCAGCTTAGCATCAAAATCCCTGATTGTCAGATACCACTGAGCTCTTTTTTGGAGAAAGATCCAGCTTATTAAAAAGATCCAACAATGGCTTATGATCCGTCAAATCTCTACTTGATTACCCAATAACATTTTGAAATGCACCAAACTAGACACTGCGGCAAAGGCTTCTTTGTCTACTACCACCATAACTGTTCATTACTACCTCGTGTCTTAAACCTCCTACTGTAAAATGCAATCGGATGGAGACTTCCATCGAACTT
The DNA here is from genome assembly GCF_040412425.1 of Macrobrachium rosenbergii. Lineage (NCBI taxonomy): Eukaryota > Metazoa > Arthropoda > Malacostraca > Decapoda > Palaemonidae > Macrobrachium > Macrobrachium rosenbergii. Next base: position 81,251,273 of record NC_089748.1, read on the forward strand.
CTGCATAAGGCATGCCCCTATACCATCATAACTAGCGTCCGTTACCAACGTGAAGGGACGTTCCAAATCAGTAAACTTCAACACTGGGGGATTTACTAGAGCATCCTTAATCTTCTGAAAAGCTACTTGCTGTCCATCTCCCCATGCAAACTGCACATCATCCCTCAGGACATCTGTCAAGGGAGATGCCAGAACAGAAAAACCCTTCACAAATCTATGAAAAAATCCAGCCATGCCTAAAAATGACCGAATCTGCTTCTTGAGGTGGCAAAATCTACAATTGTCCTAACTTTATCATTATTCACTCTAACACCCTCTTCAAAAAAATTACACTTAGCTAACTTTATCTTCAAACCTGCTAATCTAAGCCTCCTAAAACCTCCTAAGAACTTCAAATGTTCTTCTACTGAATTAGTGGCAACTAAAATATCGTCCATGTATAGATATAGGGACTTCCCTAACAAGCCATGCAAAACTGTATTCATCATTAGCCTAGTAAATGTCATCGGACTGCCTGATAAACCAAATGGCGTTTGCGTGAACTCATAATGCCCCTTAGGCAATTTGAAAGCTGTGTGTACTCGACTCTCCTCGCTATGTGGTACTTGCAAATACCCTTGTATTAGATCAATTGAGGAATAATGTTTTTGCCCCCAATCTCAACAAACAAATCTGGCAAACACACCACAGGGAAGCGACCAGGAATGGTTTTCTCGTTCAACTTCCTAAAGTCTACACAAACTCAGACTGAACCATCCTTCTTAGGGACTGCCAACAACGTAAAATTAAAAGGTGAGGAACTGGGCCTAACGATACCTTCTTCCTGCCATTTATTCACTTCTTGCTCTACCTGTTCTCTACTCTTAAAAGGAATCCTATATGAAGGAACAAAAATAGGCTTAGTTTTGTCCTCCAACTGAACCTTGTGTTCTAACACATTTGTTAATCCTAACTTATCCCCTTTGAGTGTGACTATGTCCACAAACTCGGCCAGAACATCATCTACACTGCAAGCATATTCTTTATAATCAGCATTGGCGAATTGATCCCTAAAAACTTGCCTTCCAGCCTGTAAATCTGCTTCTGAAAAACTACAAAAATCCCCGACAATAGCTACTGAATTATCTTTATCGACCCAGTCAACAAAGTCGATTGCCTAAGTACCCTTCTGATAATTGCGAACTGAATCATTACAGTTTAGCAATTCTACCCAAGTGTCCCCTGAACTCGATACCCTATTTATAGAACCCGTACACAATACCCCCTTCAGCTTCTCGCTACATTCATCCACACACATCCGTCTGGATTTATGCACTCCTTTCACTCGAACTTTTGCAACCATACCAGGACCAAGCACCACATTATCCATCAAATACCCCTTATAACACTTCCTATCCACTGACACATGTTCAGCATCCACCCACAGATCCTCATGTACACCTGATCCATCCTCAACCTCCATCACACTCACATCTGTCCCCTCATAAGGCACAGACACCCCAGGCACTCCCACAGGTATACCACGTACCCCTGTATGAACCGAGATTTTCCCTCTCCGACATGCTGGATGACCCAGTAACAATGTATTCCCCAGAGCACCCCCTTGTATAACCAAAAATGGTTCTGTCAAAGATCTACCCCCGAGAGATAAATCTACATCTACATATCCCAAAACCCATAACTTATTTGCTTGATCGATCAGAAAACATTGATCTAAACATCTCACAATTCATTAAATTGATAGAGGCGCCTGTATCTGTAAAAACTCTTACATTTATACCATGTACAGATCCAGTTACGACTGGCTTTGATCCTGAGGGTTCTCCCAGAAGTCTTTATCCCAAGAAACACCCATCCAGTTTTCCTTTACAACTGATCAGTCTTCAGACAATGTCCGCCGATCACAAGATCCCCTAGAAAAATTCGCAGGAGGAACTTTCTTATCTGAGCTACCAAAATTCTGAAACGCATGATAGGCAGGACCACCAAGGATGACCATAACTCTTACAACTGCAATATTTAACACAGCAAAATCTCTTAATGTGTCCCTGCATATTACAATTAAAGCAACGAACCCGTGGGATCAGAGAACCTAAGCTAACCATTGATCTTTGGCTATTCCGACTTTCAACAAAACCCTTCAGACCACAGACTGAATCTCCGCGCCCTACACAGCCATATGCTGATCTAAGTAATCTCTGATCACAATATCCTCTCCTCATTTTTCCCACTTTATGCTTCGTAAATAAATCCGTTAACTTATTCTTGGCTGATCACAAATGCAAAAAATTCCCAAGTCCCGTGAAAGGACACCCCTTACAGAAAAAACCCAAAGAAAAATGATTTCCCCTGACAGAATTCCCATACAACATGAAACCTAGAACGTTAATTCCCTTTACTCTAACAATTAATTCCCAAAACTCACAAGAAAGTATTAATCAAACCCACCATTAAATCCAAAGTTAATTAAACCCACCATTAAATCCAACATTACTTAAACTCGCAATCACATCCAAAATTAACTAAACCCACAATTAAATTAAAAATTAATTAAATCCATAATTAAATTCACAATTAATTAAACTGATAACTAAATTAAACCCCCAAATTAGATTCAAAGTCCATGGGGAAAAAGAAAAAAATTACTGGCTAAACGCACAGCTGATTGCAAAGTCAAAATGGCATCTTCAAGGCCAACTGACAAAAAACAACACTCGGTATCCCCCAAGTAAAGAGAATGGGAATCCACTCTCACGTATAGAAAATGGAACTCAAGCAGACGGACGAGAGAGAGAGAGAGAGAGAGAGAGAGAGAGAGAGAGAGAGAGAGAGAGAGAGAAAAGAATTCATCCCTCACCCCTTCCGAGCAACACCTCATCCTATCACTCTCCCATTCAAGGCCTGCTGAAACCTACAGAAAAAACGCTTAGCACAAAACCCCCAAGGACACAAGCGATTGCTGAGTAAGCTTATAGCAAGCACTCTCCTCTTTACATACACGCACGCATGCAACCAAAATAACACACGTACGTGTGTAATTATAAAAATAAATAAAACATTTAAAAAACACCAAGAAATGTATACACACTTGCGTAAGAAATGTCTTCTCACAGTGATTCAACAAATGTCAAATAAATCCCTACCCAAGTATTGAAGTCTCCAGAGATAACACAACAATAAACTACTCCCTATGTTAAACCCTAAACGCCGATGCGAACTGCCAATTGCTATATAAAAAACATATAAAGCATGCCCACAATTCAATTGCACTGCTCAGAGTATGGTGGAGATTGCAAGAAACTCCGCCCAGACTAATGACATCACTGACACATCACTCAGGGGATGATGTCACTACAGCCACCGCCCGAATATTAGTTGCAGTGTAATGACAAGCAATGGAATCTGACATTAAAATTACCAATAATAAAAAAAATGATAACACTTACGTACATCTCTGCCTAACGGTGCAGGAATTCTCCCACCAGAGGAATGAGAGAGAGAGAAGAAGAACAACAACACACTCTCGCGCATATCTTCGCGTGTTTTAACACCCACAAGCTTTCAAGATACCGCAATTACTTTCTACTATACCCATTATATATGCCTAAACACTCCCTAATATGAATTAACGCCCATAAATCCCTATATAACCCCTTAACAACCTTGCACCCTATGACGCATTATTAAAACACACACAGAGCGCCCCGCTCAAGAAAAGGACTGATTCAAGCACGACTCACAACATCAGCTTCCTATGCTGAATCACTGACCCCAACAAGACCTATTCTGAGATGCCAATGCCAGTATTTAATAAGATATGTCCCTTCGGAAGGGTATCCCTAACTATCTATTTACCTATCTACGCCTAACACCGCTGCCAACCACTGTTAATGACCCTCCCGTGTCAAGAAGGGCCATCTTTTATTGGTGTAAATGTTTTTGAAGAACAGAATCAGTCATCTTACTTCTTTAAGATGTCTGTGGTAGCCATGGCTTATCCCTGGGTCAGCAAATCCCTTCTCCTTTGTTGACTTCTCTCACTAAACCAATCTTTACACAAAGGCCTACTGGAATTAAACACTGAGAAGCAAAATAGACTTTATTGACAAATTTAACGAAAGTAATTCGGCAAAAGCCACGGTTATGAAATGGAGTGATTCACAACCCCTATCAATGGAAAACATAACTAGAGGAAATACTCTTTCACAAACGAGCATAATAATTCTATATCAAGCAATACTAGTGAATAACACCTTGGTCATCAAGCAAAGTAATAAGGTCATAATTCTTTTAGACTACCATATATGTCATATAGTATGTAAGAGTAAAAACACCACTTCCCAAATATTCGTCCCCTCAGGACGAAACTCGAATTCCTGTTGAAAGAAACATATCATCATATTAAAACCTGAAATGGTGTTCATTGTGTATAGAAAATGTCTAACAGAGCATTAAATGGGAAAATTCATTATGTAGACATCGATCAGTTTCACTGCTTCCCAACCGGGGTTTTCCCTCTAAAGTCTGGAAAAGATATAAATGTCGCTGGGCGATCTTACTTACTTTTTCTATGGCCCAGATAATGTATCCTCAGGTCACACACACACATGCATACCTCACCGGAACCTGGACACTTCCGGGCGCATTGGTTCCAATGTTCTATCATGCAGTTTCCATGTGCTTGGATCGTGACAGACCCAAATGAATTTGCAGCAGAAATGCCACGGTCAGGCCGGCACATAGTTCTCCCCTGCTGACCCAAGTCAGTGTACAGACTTAATATATATATATATATATATATATATATATATATATATATATATATATATATATATATACATATATACATATATGTATACATATATACATATACATATATACATATATACATATATACATATATACATATATATACTATATATATATATATATATATATATATATATATATATATATATATATATATATATATATATATATATATATATATATAATGTGTGTGTGTGTGTGTGTAATGTGTGTAATGTGCATATAACTATCTTATTATTGTTTTCGTGTCTTTAACTTTTACTAACGCAACCATCCTAGAATAGGGTAACAGTGTACGGACATTTTTGCATGAGATCACCCTCTCTCACCACTGGCCTAGCAATTATGTAAGTTATAGATAATCTGACTCGAGTTTCGGGATAGTACGTAACGTCCTGAGGAGTCAGGGAAATTGCCTTAAGCTATCCCAGCAGGGGCATCCTCTTTTAACACTTTCCTGCTTATGAAGATGTCTTAATCTGGCAACTCCATATTTAGGTCTAAACGTGGAGTTTACTACCCCTTTCTGTTTTTCCAAATTACCTATATTACTGTCATTTCTGGCAGT
>NC_089748.1:81261649-81264149 GCF_040412425.1 Macrobrachium rosenbergii
TGTGTGTGTCTGTATGATACTGGAATATTTGGACGTGATGAGTGAATTGAGATCCCTGAATCAAAACTCTCAGAAAGGAATCCTGAAATTTGATTATTTAACAAGTAATGTCTTGTGTTCGTGTTTGACAATTCAAAAAAACTTCTAGGAAATTAAGTACTGTGATAGGATTGTGATTTTGATTCTTTTCTTCTTAAAATACTAAACGTTTTTGTTCTATATAATCATTTAATCATTATATATATATATATATATATATATATATATATATATATATATATATATATATATATATATATATATATATATATATATATATATATATATATATATATATATATACAGATACTCACAATAGCTAATTTCTTCACCAGTAGTGCCTGCTGTTCTTCCAAAATTTTGTCTCTCAATTTCTAGAATTTCCGCTGAGTCCATTGAAAACGAAAGTAACAAAGCTCACCCAAAATCTGCGACCTTTATTATATACCGTTGGGTCACTGAATGGTGAAAATTTCAGGCCAGTTAGGGTTGCAAGTCTCTGGAGAAATCCAGATTCTTTCTTCGGGATGATTCCGCCCTGATATTTGTACCTGTAGTAAGTTAATTGTTAATTTCTTACTCAATCAGGATCAGCTGTAGAACCTTGATGAAGATCTTTACGATGAAATATTATATGATCAATGTGAGCTCACATTCAACCTGACAGACGGATAATTGCTCATCGAAAACCACCTTATGAAGAAAATGGAATCAAAAGCTAAAATTCTTTTTCAAACTTTCCTTCTGTAACGCTAAACTATGTGAATGCATTACGTGAGCTGAGATCCATGAATCAAACATCTCAGAAAGGAATGCTGAAATTGATTATTTAACAAACAATGTCATATGTTCGTGTTTGACAATACACACACGCACACACACACACACACACACATATATATATATATATATATATATATATATATATATATATATATATATATATATATATATATATATATATACTTATATAAAGAGAGCAAATGGATTTCATTTTACCCACTATTTAGTGACTTAATCTATACAAGAAAAATACAAAAATACCTTCTTAATTTTGTATTTTTGATTTCTGAATAAAAAGTATACAAAAGGAAGAACCAACTTTTGTTGTAGAATTCCATTTTCACAATGAAATGATTTAACTTCAGAACAAGTTTCGTCTACTGACTTCGATCAGAAGACAGGCTAAAGCCATTCGTAAACAAACAGTTTGTGACTCGGATAGGATGCATCACATTAGTCGGATATCTGAGAAAAAGTTTGTGAATTTAGTCGGAATTCTCACTTGTCTGACGGCCTATTTGTGTTTCCTCATAGGAAGGACTTCCCGAAGAGACACTTCTAAAAACGAAAAGTTTGATTGATGACTCAAATTTCTTTCGGAGTTTCGTGCCTTTTCCATTAGCGTTATCGGATTTGCATTTGCTGTAGCTTTCAGGTCTACCTTCGTGTTGGATCTGATGCCATTACACCCAAATCATGGTTTGGTATTCTCAGCAAATATGATTAAAAATTGGTTAATCACACAATTTTCTGTCTACTTGTTTTTTTTTTGTATAAACGTAAATTTGTTTGGAAAAAGGTATTTTTTAAAAGAACTTAAAAATTGTTATACTTGTCCTTATGGATCACGTTGATACTTGTGTCGTACCAATACTCTCCATCATACACTGTGAACGAGTTTCATTCTGTTTATCGAGCTGAAATATAATAATGAAGATGACGGGACATCATATAGCCTCGAAAACTATTATGTTTTCCTCTTTGTAAACTTCTTAACATAAACGCCTTTTTCGTCCCCATAGAATATTTGCATTTCTTTTTCTCCGGAAATAACCTCATACACTTACAAGAGGAAATACCTGACATTTTACCTCCCTTCCTACCGACATGAAGAAAGGTATAACAGTCACTGAGAAACTTGTGCGTTCAACCTTTGGTTATTGTTTATTTCCAGAAGCTCTGTCGCCCTGCTGCTGCAACCGGCAAGTATAATTACTCAACGCACTGACATCTGGGCCAGGCTCTGTTGCAGTCAATCCTCTTTTTCTTGTTCTCTCTTTCTGCTATTGATTCTAATGCTAGTATCATCAAATGTTTCTATAAAGAATGACAGCTGCTAAAATACAAGGCGGTGCTATCTCTTCCTTTTCGGGTTAAGTACAATTATTTTACTTCTGTCTTATTTTTCGTGTTACCATCGGGCCTGGGCGAGGTCAGTCCTAGGTTGTGGTTCCTAACAACGTTTCACTACAAGACTAAGAAATCATTTGAAAGAAGAGTAGGAATATATCAGGATATATGAATTGCGTTACCAAATAAAAGTGACAAAAATGCTTCACCTGGAAAGTTATTCCATGCGGCAAGCTAAATATATGTAATGATTTACAACCTTACTTTTCAACTCAATATATATATATATATATATATATATATATATATATATATATATATATATATA
>NC_089748.1:81271649-81311649 GCF_040412425.1 Macrobrachium rosenbergii
TGTTATTTAACATTATTAGTCACTTCTGTTATGATTCCTCTTGCTAAGTAGGTATTTTAAGATTACTTATTAAATAATTTTTCACAACATTTTTTATTTTACCTTGAACGATCAATCAAGGGCACAGTCTCTCTGAAGGTCAAACTTTGATTTTTCTCTGATTTTTATTCAACTTAATACATAGGGATGCTTTTGGGGGTAGCTCAATATCCAATCAGGTTATATTTTAACCTCGACCAATTTTTCAAGGTAATAAGTCAAATTAATGGCCAAAATTTCGTATTTATTTTTGCAGACCAACTCTTAATGTTGACTAGTGGGATAGACGTAATGTGACGTCAATATGTTCATTGCATAAAATGTTCTACGATGACAAACATCTGCACTCTTCTTTACCTGGCCTAACTGTTTTCGCTCGGAACACTAGGCAGGCTGCAGCTGCTGCAAACTGCGTCATTTTCTGGCATCTGGTTTAACACTACTCAGTTTGCCAGGAGTTTTGTCTTAGCTACTACTGAAATGTGGAATAGTTTGGCTGGTGCAGTTGTGGAATCTTCTAATCTCCAAATGTTTAACCGAGGAGCAAATTCATTCCTGCTCTTTGCTGATGTCTTCTGAACTAGAGGTGTATCGGTTTTATTTTTTCCCTCATATTTGTTTATCTATCACCTTTTCCTATAACTTGCATCTTTGCAGGTTGATTTCCCTTTGGAGGCATCTGGGGTTTATGGTCATTTGGCTCTGCCCACAGGTGTTTCCAGCTGAGGATTTAAAGAAAGATAGAAAGATACAATGATGGTCAGAGGTCTCTGGTCTTCAAAGTCAGGAACTCATATTAATTATGTTCATGAAGTGAAATGGCTGCGTCTGGAGGGCTGGGTATTTCACTATTTCCAGTTTATGAATTTTTTGTTCGTCATCTCAAAAAATAAGAAAAAAAAATGTTATTCTTATGGTCACTTATAGTACACATAACTATTTCCGTTAAACAAAATTGTTTTTCATGATCGATGACTACAAATGCTTTGGTAAATATGCAAAGGTATCATTTAAGTGCAACTGTATTATGTAATGTTATTGTCGGATGGTAGTATCTGGAAGCAGTTGAAATCTAGTTGTGATTGTCATAGTTATTGCTGTTACCATTACCCTTGTTATCAAAGGTCTTGCGCACCTGACCCCCAACAGCCGTAGTGTTCACCCCTTTCCTTTCCTTTCAGCGGTCGTCGATCCTATGGGACCCTTGGGCACTCTTCTCCTGCTGGTGTTACTCCTGCCGGTGGTCATCATGCTGAACATGCTTATCAATAAGAAGCCCGAGATCAGGAATGCCAAGAGGATAAAGAGGAGGAGGAGGAAAAGGAGAAGAAAGTATCGACACAGCAAAAAGACCAATGAGACCAAACGGACGGCCAAGTCATGACGAATGCATTATGAGAATAATGAGCCTCTAAAACTGACACACAATTGAAGACGGATAAATTTGGGAGAGTTTAATTATTACGAATATATAGCAATCCTTCGAAGCTACGACGAGCAAATTACGAAATAAAAAAAAAAATGTTAAGATGAATTAGCTGCAAGGTTGTTATAGCGGATAGATTATAACGGACTGGAAGGTGCTATGTCAAGTAAATTTGTAGGTTAATATGTGACATACGAATTAGGATGGACAGACTAGAAAGGTTGGATGTGTTAACGAAAAAACCGCTTTGTTGTTACGTAAAATGAATTACGAGAATGTGACCTTAAACGAATAAAATAAAACATATATAACAGACATAATGTTGGGTTGTTTTCCTTTTTTGTGTGTGTTCTTTGTTTTTGTCTCTTGTGCAGTATTTTGTGTTGAATTTTATACAAAAAAGAAGTAGGAAAATGGAACAACACTCCTTTACGGCTGTTATGAAAAAAGTGATTCCCTGTAATGATTCAAACTCGTGCACGATTTTTAGCAATGACATGTAGCACGAGAGAGAGAGAGAGAGAGAGAGAGAGAGAGAGAGAGAGAGAGAATAATCTGTCCAATAAAATAGAAAACTGGTATATTACTTAAGAATAAAGACAGTATATACATATACCTCTTCAATTGACATGAAATAATAAAGGTCTAGTAGGCTTTTCGATTATTATTATTATTATTATTATTATTATTATTATTATTATTATTATTATTATTATTATTATTCAGAAGATGAACCCTAATCATATGGAACAAGCCCTCGGGGCCACTGACTTGAAATTCAAGCTTCCAAAGAATATGAGTGTACAGTAGAACCAAGAATGAACAGCAAATAAGTGATGAATAAACCAGATAAAGTAAACATGAAAAAGGTAAATGTAAATAGACTTAAAATTGGCAAGGCAAAATTTCGGATAGACATAACTGAAAATTTATATAGTAATGAAGAGAGTATAACGTAATATGTGCAACATAATAACTGTGTAAGCACAAAGATGAAATTGTGTAACAGAATGCAGCAGGCATAACAGGTCCAAGCAATCTGTAGGGTAATGATGAGCCACTCAGAATTAGAGGGGCTTCCCGAGCATTCAAGTATGTGTCGCGATGGAGGCAAGAGAAATTATTAGGAAAAAAAGTTGACCTCGATACATAATGACGGATACCTCATTGTTGCTCTTTACAACTTCGCAGCTGTCGATATAAGCTGCTGCAGCACAATGGTCTGAGTGATGTGTGATGAATACTCTTTGACTGACTTCTTTACTCGGATTTGCCATGAAAAGAAGTAAATTTGACACTTTATGTATATATGCTGTTATTCTAAATCCCGACTAGTTTGCTTAGTACCGGCGATTTTCATGTAAAATAGTAAGTCATATAAATTTCAAGATAACTAGTGCCACACTTTTATATACTAAAAACTAAGGAATCAGTTTCTGATGACGAATAAAATAATGACATATTTAATGTATATGTTACGTATGGCTTTCTCCTTTTGATGTGAAAATACGCAAACGTGCAAATACACTATATTTTGACTCATACACATATTTAACCACACGTTTGTTGTATATCTGAGTATGCCATAATTACTACTCATATTTTCTTTGAGGTATAATTAAAAGACAGTTATGACAATATCGTATGCAATGTTTTTTTACCAGTTAATAAACAGCATTACAACTCTGGCGTTTCCTTTACCTAAGAGAAAGTTTCATCTGGGATTGTACTTGATCGTTAAGGTACCTAATTATCTATTCATAAATAAGTGAAATAATTAATGATGCGCCTACCCGATAAAATGGAAAGGAAAGAAAATGAGGGCAACTTCCCCAAAAAGCAACTCCAACGATCATGAAGCAATGACTAGTAATGATTATGAAATACAGCAACCTCACAACACCGAATAGGAAAACTTATTTATCTAAATGTCTATCTCTATTATTTCAATCAACCTTTCTGGCATAATCTAGAGTCCAAAAATATTGGACCAAACCCTGGCTTTACGGAATTCTATGTTTGACCGAATAAAATAGGCCACATGATTGTCATTCTTAAAGAACACATAATTAAGGCAAAATTGCTGTCAGTGATCAAGTACATACAGAATATCACATCCCCTGGTGCCCATTTACACAAAAAACTTATACACAACTTTGCAAGTATAAGTTAGTGCTTAGGTTGAGCGACCTTCTTACGAAATAAACTGGCATAATTGTTTAATAAAGGTACCAGGTGCAAAACTATTTCATAATATGAATCATGGGGATACATTACTGTTTATTTTGTACTATTCTGCTTGCATACACGTAGCTGTTCTCAACGGATTACGTAAAGCGGAAAGAAAGTTATGAATGGAATTAATGAAAAATAAACAAAGGTAATGTGAATCCTATCACTCTATCGTGATGTAACTCTACTGGAAATTCTGTATCAAAATTCTCATGTAAGTGTGGATTGAACTGAATATAGAATTTAGGCCACAGGCCAAGTGCTGGGACCTATGAGGTCAATCAGCGCTGAAACGGAAACTGACAATGAAAGGTTTGAAAGGTGTAACAGGAGGAAAACCTCACATTGCACTATGAATCAGTTGTTAGGAGAGGGTGGAAAGTAAGATGGAAGAAAGAGAATATGAAAGGAGGCGCAGTAAAGGGAACGAAAGGAGTTGCAGCTAGGGGTCGAAGACACGTTGCAAAGAACCTTAAGTAATGCCTACAGTGCACCGCATGAGGTGCACTGACGGCACTATCCCCCTACGGCTCATATACTGTAAGTGTGTTCACCTAACTAAGATTCAAATATTCTAGTTAAATGCCGTAACTTGTATACAACTTGTTGTTTAGGCCTCTAGAAAATACATTATTGAACAAGGCCAAAAGGGCATTTCACTATAAACATCCGCAGAATAGAATGGCAATGTACAAAGAAATAGAAGGAAACTAATGACAAATAAGTAAGAGAAGTCAGTAAGCGAGATATATATTATATATGTATATGTATATGTATATACATATATATTATATATGTATATATATATATATATATATATATATATATATATATATATATATATATATATATATATTATATATAAATTAAATTGTAATCACACTGACAGGTGTTCTGTATGTCAAACTTTGCCACAAGGAAATGAAACACTAAACAAAAATAGGTTAAGTCCTAGCGTGATCCATGTCATATTGCCCAAGATAATTCCTTTTGGAAAGATAAATAAATATATATGTACATATATATATATATATATATATATATATATATATATATTGTATATATATATATATATATATATATATATATATATATATATATATATATATATATATATATATATATATATATATATATATATATATATATATATATATATATATATATATATATGAAAAAGATCGTACAATTCCAAGCGAGAACAGTCGGTCAACATAATGACACCTTTATACGGTTGGTTGGTTTAGATTAAGCCGATTCACGCCAACACGGGCCCTTGCCCATGGTCTTTCTTAGACTATGCCCTTGCCTAAAGGCGGCCGTTAAGTCCGATGAGTATTGAAGGGTTTACGAGGCCTGGTGTGGCCCCTCTGAAGTCGGCCGAACCAACCGAGGCGGTCTTCATATATTATAAAAAAAAAAAAAAAAAATTAACGACGACAAATACAAAGCAAAATTGACAGAAAAATGACCGATCCCGGTAGATACTTTAAATAAAATGAAAACAAGAGGATGAAAAAAAGTGTTCTTAGCGCTATCGAATGACAAAATGGAAGGTAAGTGTGCACCAGTATTATCGCCATCCGATCTGAGATATATTGAAACGTAAAGAAAAATGTCTTTCATAGAAAGGGAAGAGGAGCAGATTTCTCATTCACTACGGGATGCCTCTGAAAATACTGGACGAGGTTGTACCGGAGGCATTTACACATGTATAGCCGAGGAATTTAGTGAAGAATGAAAAGAACCTCACCAAATTCATAGAGAAATTCAATGCCCTTAGAAAATAAATTCTACGCTTTTGAACGCTCAACAAGAGTAAGCTGCCACATGCTATTTTGTTGCACTTGTAAAGGAAATAATAAACAACGAAGGCTGCACTGCTAAGAAAACTTCGTCTAGTTTGGTGACAAAATAAAATATTAATTTGTTTTCTTTTCCATCCTTCTTCCCTATTGGATAAATGAAAAGTTATATTTTCGTGAGCTAAAATCCAAAATGTAAACTCTCGCGGATCAAGACTGACCCCGCTTGTACACCGCAAACAGCTGAATACTCATCCATTTTCTTTTCTCAATGACCCGCTTGAAACAGTTTGAGCAATTGTTTTATCGATAAGCGATAGCATTCCTTTCGCATATAAATATACAAACCACTCCTTTTCGTTCGATTCACTTCAAGTAATCGAGAAACTTTCGCAAAGCTAGCAAGCTAATTACATCGCAGACCAAATCTTCGCTCAGGTGGGCATCAAGGTTCGCTGTTCAGCTGAATAGGATTTATAATGCTGAGACGAAAGTGCCTTTATAGCCAAAAGGTGAAGGGGGCAGCGTTTTAACTTTGTTGAAGAAAGGTTGTATGTTTATTCTGTGGCTATGAAGTTTGTCATTTTTATTTTTTCATTCAGTAGGTTATTGTTGTTCCAGCAACCGGAGGCTTAAGACCTTGAGTTTTTTCTTGAATTCACTTCTTTCTAAAATAAACGGCATTTTACTGAAATGAGTTTATGATTTTATGAAAGAACACCACTTCTCTTACCTAAATCAAAAAGTACAAGACAGATAAATGCAATTATGCAACTACTTGCGAGAAACATATTAATCTTTCATTAATAACTACAACGTCATTTGCTGAATAACAGGAATTATGCATCAATATCATTCGAAAAAAACTACACATGTCCTGAAGAAATCTGTGATGTCATGAGTAGCCTAAACTTTTTTAAAGGAAGATTTTGTATTCCATCAAGTACTTAGTGCTGATTCTATATATACAGCCTTGAAAAAAATATTGCGCAAGGGAGCATTCCATTTTAGCTAACCAGGCTTAAAGTTCAGAAAAGTATTGCCATTAATTAGCGTTTGTTGCGCCTCAAAATTTCGCAGTTCAATCAAGACACCCACTGAACAAAATCAAACCACGCCGACGTCACTGAACTGTTGCCACCAGCTGATATCCATTTTCTGTTAAGATTTCACGTTTTTAGTTTTCTGTAAAGGAAAACTAATGAGACAGCTATTAGTCTGTCCGTCCGCACTTTATCTGTCCTCCCTTAGATCTTAAAAACTACTGAGGTTAGTTGGCTGCAGATTGGTATGCAAATCATCCACCCTCTAATCATCAAACATACCAAATTGCAGCCCTCTAGCCTCAGTAGTTTTTTATTTTATCTAAGGTTGAAGTTAGCCATGATCATGCGTCTGGCACCGCTATAGTGCCAACAACACAGGCCACCAACGGGCCGTGGCTGAAAGTTCCATGGACCGCGGCTGAGAGTTTCATACATCATTATACGTTGTACAGAAAACTCGGTTGCGCTGAAGAAACTTCGGCGCATTTCTTACTTGTTATCTTATTGACTACGTAATTCAAGCCTTCAGCTTCATAGGTGTGCAAAAGTCCTTAAAACCCTTCCAAGTCTGACGCTTTCATGTGGCAACAAAAGTTCAAATGATAAAAAAACGAGACTAAGTTTGAAAAATCTAAATAATGACATGCAGTGACTAAAAAATATTGGCACATAAAAGAATTTCTTTGTTATTCTAAAAAGAAAAGAAATTTATAATTGGGCATATTTGTTACTACAAAGAGGCTTTGAACTGTAATTCACTATCCGTCTTCCCCAGAAGCATGGAAGTCGAATGCACAAAAGACAGCCAACGAACCCAGCAAGTACGTAGTTTACCTTTCAACCCCACCAAACAACCCACTCACTACCTGTACCAGGTATGCTAGACTAATGGAGGATCCCCGCAGTAACGCATATCCAAGCGTAACGACCCCCTCAACACTAACCCCATTGTGAGGGCATTCCAAACGCAAGCTTCGAACAATGGGCTCTTCTTTCGTCCAAAAACCATCAACTTGACCTAAGCTGGCCTGATCCTCTCTGCCACGACATTAGTTTGTCTCTAAAGCCGTCACTCCAACGTAAACACGCGAATTGTTTGTCATTGTTTCTTAATGTTCTGGTGGTGTTAGCGGTCGCTTTCGGGAAAAAGGGAGAATGGGACGAGCTCTCTGCCCCTTGTTAACCGTAAACGACTCGAATTTATTGTTGTTCTCGAAAAGGAGAAAGGAAGAAGCGACCGGGAAGGTACAGTACATTTCATACGAACATCATTCACGAGCAAGGGAAGGAGGGGAGAGGAGTTTTTTTTTTTTTTTTTTTTTACTGAACGTAGTTGCACAGTGCCAGTCGCTAAGAAATATGATTCAAGAAGGAAGCGAAAGAAAGTAACTAGGAAACTGGTTAGCTAAAATTACCCCTCTCCTCTAATCCCTATTTAGGGAACAAAAATTCCAAAATACCTGGAAATAATTGAACCCAGTATGCATAATAAAAACTGTGTAGCAATGTAGGTTTGAAAATAATATATACATTAACAAACCAGCTTTCACGTTGTCTCTCCACAATGAGAGTATAGATTTACAGGTCTTAGCCGTCACTTTTTACGAAATCCTCTGAAATTTAAGGAAAAAAACAGGCCGATATTAAAATGAAATGTTATAACCTATGCAGGCAGAAAACAATCCGCAAAAATCTATCCTTCCGGTTAATGACATGAAGAATGCCACACGCGCTCTTATTATGACAAATCTTTTCTTTTAGCTGTAAACTTCGGCTGTCCAGATTTGACTGACGGTCTTAAAATAGCCGAATCAGAACATCGACGGTAATCGCTGTTGAAAACTAACAATTAACAATTGTCAAGACTATGGAAATTTACAAAATATGTGAAAATCTATTTGGAACTGTTATGTGGAATCAGCGATAAAATCGGAGAAAATGGACATGAAATTCATTACTGACATACCGGTTGGTCCTTTAAAAATTTTAGATAAGTTAGGCAAGATACAAGAATTGTTCAAATAATTGGGGCAACAATCTTTTCATAAGCTAAAACCATCAGCTACAATAAAGAGTAGTCTGAGTTCAAAGTAAGCAATTATAATAAAAATATATATATATATATATATATATATATATATAATATATAATATATAATAATAATTTATATATATATATATATATATATATATATATATATATATATATATATATATATATATATATATATATATATATATATATATATATATATATTCTTATATATACGGAATATATATATATATATATATATATATATATATATATATATATATATATATATATATTCTTACGGAATACGAGGCGTCGACTGCGTATTGTATTTAGAGTTAATAAGCTTGGCTTTACAAAACCCCTCATAAGCCCATAAACTAATAAAAATGCAAGAATAACTAATAACTGGTAGGTCACCAAGTGAAAGGGGGCGTTTAATATTAATTTTTATTTACAAACACAACATGGCAGGAATTGCCAAGGAAACTGGACACTTTCACTAAATAAATTAACTTGGAATTCATACAACAGCAATGACTGAATGGAATGGATAACGAGTAACAATTAAGAATGCTGGTCACTTGGTCACTTGCAAGTGGTCCCTTAAGCCAATTAGGCAATATTTTTATCAGCCCCAGTAGGGGCGGTTTCTTCAGGCAATCAGGAACTCAGAAGCATGACTAAGCTGATAATGGTACTGATAACACACCTGGAAATGAGACAATTCCTGACGGTAAGACTAACACTGAGATTACACTCTCTCCATAATGGAT
Organism: Macrobrachium rosenbergii; assembly: GCF_040412425.1. Taxonomy (NCBI): domain Eukaryota; kingdom Metazoa; phylum Arthropoda; class Malacostraca; order Decapoda; family Palaemonidae; genus Macrobrachium; species Macrobrachium rosenbergii. The sequence goes on from NC_089748.1 coordinate 81,281,005, forward strand.
TGTGTTATGCACTGTCAAGGAATTTACACAATGGGATAGTAGATTCACTGTTTCAGTTGAAGAGTCAAGAAGTTAAAGAAATGATAAGTTGTGTGAGAGAAATGGTAAGATGAGTCGAAGAAAAAGACACTGGCCAACCAATTTCTCTTCCGGGCACATTACCTTCGATGCTTCCTGGTTTGCTCGCACAAACAACCTTATGTTGATGTGGTCAGAGCTACTCTTGGGCAGTGTCTGGCTGTAGGGTCACAATGGGTCCAGCTTAAGTGAGAAAGGTGAGTTCCAACACCGGCCAGCGGATTCGATCGTCTGACAGACAGAGATCACCACGATGGCGAGCAGACTAAGTGTGAACTGAACTCATGAGAATGGTGACCCCGGTGTTTTAAGGTCTCGGTTTTTTCCTAGGGGCATCCCTTCGGGTGGCAATGGCTGCTTATACCTGATGGATTAGGAAAAGAGGTGCGGCCAGGAGACACATTAAACCTAGCTCTTCAAGAGGGTGAGACTGTTAATGGCTAAAACTCTAAGGGCGTAAGAGTTAGAGATCTGGCGACAATATTTTGTAAATATATATATATATATATATATATATATATATATATATATATATATATATATATATATATATATATATATATATATATATATATATTTGTGTGAGTGTGTGTGTAGTGTAATTTTCATTTTCATTTTGTGAAGTCAGCAGAAACTTATCATCAAATATGTATACACACAAATACAAAAATACTAATAGATTTATAAAAAAACATTCGCTCACTCACACGCATACACACACACACACACATATATATATATACATATATGTATATATATATATATATATATATATATATATATATATATATATATATATATATATATATATACATACATACATACATACATACATACATGTGTGTGTGTGTGTGTGTGTGGGCAAGGGGGGGATGTCTGCTTCTGCCAGAGATTTATCTCTTTTAGATATAGTTTTTCGTGGTGATAGGTTTCTGTTTCCTAATATTAGCAGTTATGACTTGGTTCATCGACGGATGGTCTCTTGTTTGTTAATTTTTCATAAGTTGTATTTTAACAGAGATCTTTCACATTCACAATTGATCCCTGATCCCCTTTCCTGCCGAGAGAGAGCAACCAGATTTGCTGAACAACAGCACCAATATGCAGTGAATGTGTCTCGCTGTCGAAATTCTCAGTGCCAGAGGTCCTTTATTCCTCACGCAGTTGGACTGGAACAGCCTCCCAGGGGATGTTGTGCAATTGGAACTTCAGAAGTTCAAGCGAAGATACAACGCGTTACTACCCTAATAGAAATCTCCTTGTATTTTAATAATTACTTACATTTTTATCTATTTATTTATTAATTTGTTAAAGAACACCATATTCTATGGGAGCTAGAAAAGTATACCTTAGTTTTACCAGACCACTGAGCTGATTAACAGCTCTCCTAGGGCTGCCCCTAAGGATTAGACTTATTTTACGTGGCTAGAACCAATTGGTTACTTAGCAACGGGACCTGATTTATTGTGGAATCCGAACCACATTATGGCGAGAAATGAATTTCTATCACCCAGAAATAAATTCCTCTAACTCATCATCAGCCGGCCGGGAATTGAACTTCGGCCCATCGACTGACAGTCCGCAGCCCTACCGACTCACCGAACGAAGAGATTATGGGAATTGCAAGTCAATAATAATAATAATAATAATAATAATAATAATAATAATTATAATAATAATTATAATAATAATAATAATAATAATAATAATATCAAAAACACTTTTTAAGCGATGACATGGAAGGGTTTGTTCAATACAGGCATAGTTATCGTTAAACAAGTCAACCAATTTCTACAGAAGATGTCTATTTTTACTGAATTGTTGTGCTACCATGTTTTTGTGTTATTTCTCATAATGATTATCTCTCTCTCTCTCTCTCTCTTTCTTTTTCCGTCTGTCTCTCTCATACCTTTCTTTCGCCTGAAAACTCTCTCTCTCTCTCTCCACCCCGAATCTTTTTCCCTCAAGAAGGGCCCCAGCGGTAGCCAATCCGAGGCACAATTGCCCGTCTATTGCATCAATTACCGCGATTTAAAAGTCAATTGGCCATCGCATCGGAGGCGATTTTCCCCTTATTTCTACCCTCAAGGGACCAGTTCCCTTCCCTTCTCTTCCTCCTTTCCCTTCGGCTACCAGCCCTTATTTTCCCTTATTTTTGTTTTGTTTTCTCATTGCCAGTTTTTTCGGGGTTCTCTTTTTCTTCAGCACCCGGCGATGAGTGATACTTTTTCATTTATGCTTTTATTTCCTTCTTTACACCAAAATTATTGAGAGCAATTTTAATTTGTATTATGCATAGCATTAAATGTATAACTTTTTCTTAAGGAAAAAATTTTTAACAACTCTTAATTTTAATGCTTTTTATTTCACCAGATTTTTACCATAATTTAAAGCCATTCTCGGAATTCTTGCTTCCTGGATCATGACTCTAGGAACTCATGGGAAAATTTTCCATCCGCAAAAGCAACCCAATTCCTTCTTCAAGTTGAGGGTCGTCATCGCCCTTAATTAACACCACTGATTCCTTTACAAACCTACAGAAGCTTTTTCCACTTCTGGATCAGACTCACCCGCCCCTCGGTCCAGTCAACCTCAGTCTGTTTTCCCCTCGAGTTACAATGTCTCTCTGCGTGTCCCCCCCTCGGATGGTGATACCGAGGGTAAACAGATCAAAATGTCCCATGGGGGAAGGGTGAGGGTCGAGGAAGCCCGAAGGAAGCTTTAATTCCCCATTTTTCAGAGAAATATAAGTCTGCTATTTGCGTCACATCCAAATTTAGGTTCTCTATAAGTCTTGTCAGCCTAAGAGGTCTTTTAGAATGACCGGAATCAAATAATGGTATCTGATATATTTCCTTATACTAGGTAATTTGCACAGACTATATTTGTAATTAGAACATTAATTATAAATCAGTGAATAGTTTTATGTATAGGCTACACATATATTGTATATATATATTTATATGTTATACATATATATATATTATATATTATACATATATACTGTATATATATATATATATATATATATATATATATATATATATATATATATATATATATATATATATATATATATATATATATATATATATATTATATATATATATATATATATATATATATTATATATATATTTTATATATCTAAATATATATATAAATATATATAATATATATATATAATATATATATATATATATATATATATATATATATATATATATATATATATATATATATATATTATATATATATTATATATATCTAAATATATATATATATATATATATATATATATATATATATATATATATATATATATATAATATTATATATATATATAGAAATAATTAACACACAACCACGTGTGGAACAGAAGTAAATTTCTGACTCACATCAGGACCGAGAATGAAATGCCAGGTCTTTCAATTTGAAAAAGGGGCGCTGCCTGTATCTTTTTTATGACTTGTATGACCTAGTAGGCATATATATATATACGCCCTTAGCCTTTCAATTGAAAGACCTGGGTTCGATCTGATGTGAGTCAGAAATTTATTTCTGTTCCACACGTGATTGTTAATAATTATTTCTACCTTTTTTCACTCAGAAGGGATAATTCGAATGAAATGCTGTCAATTGAGTCATTGCTGAGTCGGAAAGTTGGGGAAAACTCGTTGGTATGCAAGCAGTTAGCTTGCCCAGGTAATTTCTGAGGGGGCCTCAATTTTGAAACACCTGTATATGTTATATCAGGTTCCAATATATATTTATATATACCTGTATAGGCCTATATATATATATACATATATATATATATATAATATATATATAATATATATATATATATTATATATATAATGTATAGTCAGAATATATATATATATATATATATATATATATATATATATATATATATATATATATATATATATATATATATATATATAGGGTGTTTCAAATATACATATACAGGCCCCCTTAAAGGCAGCATAAACTAAAATTGATATGGACAAAAACAAAGTAATTCAGAACAGGTATTTATTTTATAGTCTCTCTGAGTATTTAAAATTTTGTGTGGCCTCCATCTGCCTGTACCACAGCCTGCATTCTTGAGGGGTGTGATTTCAGCAAATCGCAAAAAAGCTGAAACTCAAACTCCATTTCCTGAGCACTTCGGTCACCTCTCTTTGCAAGTCGTTGAGGCTTGGTATACCATTACAGTTCACACTGCACGCTGCAACACGATCCTTTAAGATACTACCAATATTTTCACAGACATTAAGGTCAGAGGAGCTACCTGGAAATTCACTTGACAAGAAGAAATCGATACCACGGTTTCGAAGCAGCTCATGTGTCTGAAGAGCCTTGAAACATGGTGCCTTATCATGCAAAAATGTGACTTCTTCAACAGATAACACATTTTCAGGATCTTTGAGGAAAGGAAATACTCCACCAGTAAAGCACAGTTTCTCTGAAGTATTTGCCATTCCATGACTGTCCTTTTCTTTGATGATCCACATTAACCATTTGGCTATGAAAACAGAAAAATTCCCAAACATTCAGAAATTTCACAACTTGGCGATAGTGCACGTCATCGCTGATATCATCCATCTTTGCAGCCCAAATGATGTCATTTTTATGATTTGACTTCCTGACTCTGTAAATGAAGAATTCATCTGATGCGGCAACATGGAGAAAGTCAGCTTCATCCCAATCTTTAAGAAATGAACCACAAAACCATGCATGTCTTCTCTGTTGCTGAGTGATGTTTGGTTTGCTGATAACATGAAATGGCTTGATGCCACATTTTTTCAACTCACGATATACAACACTGTAACTTCTCTTCTTTCCCTTTTTTGATTCTAGTTCAAGTGCCAATTTACATAAAGACTTTCTTGGTCTACCACTGCCTCAGCTATGATGCCTTTTGACTCCTGAGAAAGGACTTCAGGCCTTCCAAGATTCTCACTCTTTTCACAATGACAGTCATATAGATTTTTGTTCCAGTTTCTTTTAACAGAGGATTCATCTCTTTTAATGTATTTAGCTATCCAGGAACGTGAAATGAAGGATGCGCCAGCATCCCTGGCCTCTCTGAAGGTTATAGCCCAGATTCGGTCAATCCATCTGATTTCCTCCGAGTCATTAGCCATGGCTGTATCTAACTCCGTCACTCAGTCTGAAAATACCAGAAATGTAAAATGAAAAATAGCTTAATAGAAACTTAAAATAATGTACTTGGAGATAGGCTGTAGCAGAAAACTTCATAACTTTCCATTCGTTCTGTGGAGGGAGGGGCTCTAATTTTGGACCACCCAGTATATATATATATTACATAATATTTCATATATATATATATATATATATATATATATATATATATATATATATATATACATATATATATATATATATATATATATATATATATATATATATATATATATATATATATATATATATATATATATATATATATATATATATATATATATATATGTATATATGTATATATGTATGTATGTATGTATTTTCTTATATTTTGTATATTCATATATATATACATATAATGTATATATAAATAAAAATATATATACATGTATATAATATATTATATATATATATATATATATATATATATATATATATATATATATATATATATATATATATATATATATATATATATATATATATTTTTTTTCCATTCTTTCCTCCTAGTCAACCACAAATATGAATTTCTAATAAAATAAAGCTTCTCAGTTAATCCCCGATGCAAGCCAATATATGGATAAAGGAATTTATAAGTTATTTTGAACCAAGAATGCATTCCATTCTCGACTAGCAGGTAATACCGGGCATACCAAACAATAGAGTCCTCTCCTTCAACCCTCTGCTACAAGCACACTAAATTCCCCCTCTTGGGTAATGTTTTCCAAGTAGGCTAAGGAGGTTATAGGCGTTAGGGATGCAAGCCGCTCAAAGGGAAGCTGGGATCTTGGAACTATAATCTCTTTTCTGTAGGACTGTTTTTCCCTTGACTTTCTTACCGGCTGCAGGCCTTTTTCAGATAACCCCTGGACGTACACACAAACACAGCAGCCCGTGTCATTTTGAAACAGAAAGAGAGAGACCTCACAGCTGCGAGCTAAGACAAATGTTTTTTCCTTCCCTTGTTCCTTGGGAGTTGGCAACTTATGCGACTCAAAGGGCATGCCGACGCTGCATTAAGAACTCACATATTCGACTAAGGTAAAGTCTAAGAGTTTGTTTGTGCAGCACCTTTTATGACCCCTTTTCTAGTCAACCCTTTTCTTACGATCAGCGATTTTCCAAATTCCCATTTCCACTTGCGGTAATCCCTTGTGTCAATAGCCATCCACCTTCAGCCTTTAAAGTGCCTTTGTTCAGTAGCCTCATAGCCTGTAATTAAGTCCTCCCTCATAGTGTTAAAGTGGGCTAACTAAGATTTAAAAGTTAAGAATGTTCATTATGCCCTGTTTAGTAACAAGGGAGATTTCTTTTGTACCCATGTGTTTGTCCTAACTCTGGAATTCTCTTCCAGGAGATGGCATAACCCTGCCCAGTTCACAAATCTATGCCAAGATATTCCTTTCTGACTGCCATCCAAATTTCCCAGCCATTCCTGGTCATAGACTGATCGCAAGAATCCGTTGGCAACACAGAAATCAGCTTGCAGAAACTAATTGCCATTATCCTGGGATTTACCCCTTTCATTTTATTGTTTGTCTGTAAAATGCTGCATTTTGGGCATATCATAATTACTTACTTTAATGTGAATTGTTGTACCTGTGGCCCATCATATTTGCCTTGCTTGTCTGTAAATAATTGTATTTATGACCTACCATATTTGACTTACTTGTCTGTAAATTGCTACATTTTGGTCTATCATATTTGCCTGGTTTTCTGTAAATAAACCCCTTAAATGTAAGGAGAGTTCTAATTCTAAATTGGCGACCTTTGTTCCCCGGGCTAATCAATGAACACTCAAGGTAAGTCCCATTAGCATTCCTTTTGTTCATAATCAGGAACCTGCCCCCCTTGGCCCATAAGGAAGTCCATACTATAAAACATTCATTATTTATTATCCCAAGGACCCTGCTTATGACAATATATATATATATATATATATATATATATATATATATATATATATATATATATATATATATTTATCATATATTTATATACATAAAGATATATATATATATATATATATATATATATATATATATATATATATATATATATATATATATATATAGATATATATAGATATATATAGATATATATAGATGGGTATATATATATATATATATATATAGTATATATATATATATATATATATATATATATATATATATATATATATATATATATATGTATATGTATGTATGTATATATATATGAATGTATATATATATACATATGTATGTATATTTACTTACATTTATATATATTTATATATAAACATATCTATATAAATATATATAAAAATACATATAAATATATATATGTATATGTATATATATAAATGTGTATATATATGAATATTTATATATATATATATATATATATATATATATATATATATATATATATATATATATATATATATATATATATATATATATATATATATATATATATATATAAATATATAGTATGTATATATATATATATATATATATATATATATATATATATAATATATATATATATATATATATATATATATATATATTCCCTATAGTCATATAATATATATATTTAATAAAATAAAGTTTCCCAGTTAATGCTAGGCATTTATGGTTCTTAATTACGGTTTGATTTCCAGACCAAAGCAAGGCTTTGATCACTACCATTTAATCCCGGTTAAGTTCAGACAATCCCTCGACTTCAAAGCTTTTTCACATACATAAAGACTCTTGGGGGTAATGCAATATGTCGGGATCCACCGTAAACATTAAGCACTCAAAGGGGAGTTAGTGGCCTCTAACAATCCCATTCCATTTTGAACATTTCTTTTTCATAATATCACCGGCTAAGGCCTTTTCCTCTAGATAATTATACATAAAACACAGCAGTCTCTCCACGGACATTTTGAACTGAAAATAATCTGATTCATTTGTTCTTAGACAAACCTTCCTTCCCTTCTTTTAGACATGACAAGAGCTTCACTGACATCCTACCAACAGAATCTTGTTCTGGATCCCAAGTACTGAGGGTTTATTCAACGTACATCCCAACTAGGCCTCCCCCTGACCTAGTCAGCCAAATTTTCTGACTGCATCTCAGCGATTTTCCTGATAATTTCCAGGAAAAGACTACCTCTAGTCAATCCCTCTAGGACTGAACTGAAGCCATCCACCTTCAGCCTTTAAAATAACCTTTGTTCACTAGATAGCCTGTAATTAAGTCCTCCTCATACCTGTTAAAGTGGGCTAACTAAAATATTTATATATTTTATAATGTATATTATGCCTGTATAGTAACAAATATAGATTTCTTTTATATATGTGTTTGTCTAACTCTGGAATTCTCTTATAGGAGATGGCATAACCCTATATAGTTCATAAATCTATATATATATTCCTTTCTGACTGCCATCCAAATTTCCCAGCCATTCCTGGTCATAGACTGTATACATATATATGTATCCGTTGGCAACACAGAAATCAGCTATATAGAAACTAATTGCCATTATCCTGGGATTTATACCCTTTCATTTTATTGTTTGTCTGTATAATGCCGCATATATATATATATTATATATTTAATATATATATATTGTACCTATATATCATATTTGCCTTGCTTGTCAGTGTAAATAATTGTATTTATGACCTACCATATTTGACTTACTTGTCTGCTACAAGATGTATGTATTTTGGTCTATCATATTTGCCTGGTTTTCTGATATAAAACCCTTATATGTAAGGAGAGTTCTAAAAATTACGCGACCTTTGTTCCCCGAATCTAATCAATGAACAATCAAAATGTAAGTTCCATTAGCATGTAGCCTAAATATTCATAATCACACTGACTAATGTACTTACCCATAATACATACATACATACTATAAAACATTCATTATTTATACATACATCCATACACCCATACATATGACAATATATATATATATATATATATATATATATATATATTTATATATATATATATATTTACATATATTTCTATACATAAAGATAGATATATATATATATATATATATATATATATATATATATATATATATATACATAAACATAGATATATATATATATATATATATATATATATATATATATATATATATATATTTACATAAATTTAAATATATAAAGATATATATATATATATATATATATATATACATATATATCTTTTTCATATACCATATATATATATACATATATATATTTACATATATTTATATATATAAACATTATATATATATATATATATATATATATATATATATATATATATATATATATATATATATGTATGTATGTATATATATATGTATGTATATATATACATATGTGTCTGTATATAGATAGACATCTAGATATATTTATATATTAACATATCTATATAAATATATATAAAAATACATAAAGATTGTATATAGTATATGTATATATAAAAATGTTGTATATACCATTTATTTTATAATGTTTAAATATAAAATTAATGTATATAACTTTATTACTATGTACATATCACTATCTAAGTATACATGTTATCATAATTTCACATTTTCAACAATCTAACATTTCAAGTATTTCCAGGTCTTGTTTATCTTGTATGAATTCAAACATTTAATGTCTCTAGGACATGCATACAGCATAAATATATTGTTTGTATTGGCTTACTGGTCATTAGCATTATTTAGACCTTTAAAATATATATTTGCTATATATATATTCCGATACAATATTCTTATATATATCTTTCCCATTAACCATTTTTTCTTAATTACGGTTGAAATCATTCAAAATAAAATTCTAAGGAGCTTTGATCACTACCATTTAATCCAGCATAAGTTCTGAGAATTCGACTTCACAGCTTTTTCAGGTACATAGAAGACTCAATACAGTAACCTGAGAAAGGCGATCCACAAGTAAACATTATACACTCATCTCTTCCGTTAGTGGCCTCTAACAATCCCATTCCATTTTGAACATTTCTTTCATAATATCGAGCTAATATTTATCCTCTAGAAAGATTATACATAAATATTGAAAAGATCAATCTCTCCAAATAGGATGACTTGGTGTAATCTGATTCATTTGTTCTTATTAGTGTTAACCTTCAGATACCCATCTTTAGCATGAAAAAGCTTTAACATCCTACCAACAAAATGAGATGCTGTGGATCCCAAGTACTGAGGGTAAGATAACTGACATCCCAACTAGGCCATGCTGACCTATTCAGCTAATCATGTACCTGATAATTAGCAAACTCTAGTCAGCCAATTAACTAGAAATGGGAAGATGGAAAGTTATTTAAACATAACAAAGTCAGAAAGGAAAAAGTCTAATATCTTTTAGAATAATGGAACTTTAAATAAATACGGATATGTCATATATTTGATATATATATATATGTATAAAAGTTTCAAGATAAATATATAAACCTGTGTGTATAATACATGGATATAGGAAACGTTAATTATATAATTATATAAAAATATATATTATAGGGTAAATATATATATGAATGAAGATAAAATATATCATTGTTAACATGGATGAACAAACATTTTGTATATAAATGTATAGAATATAAAATGACTATTTATCACATTCTTGATTCAAGTAAATCAGGAAAAGCTACAAGATCGTCCTTGACTTGGAATATGAGGTATTTACAAATTATGAAGGACTGAAATGTAATATATTTTCATATGTGATTACCGAGGGGAATTTTAGTTGATCAAAATCTGGATCAGACTGTCCCAGGTGGTCAACGACAGCTTGGCGACATGTTGGATGAGGAATCAGAGACTACAGTGACACACTAACCTTTTACTTTTGGAAGGGGTATAAGTGAATACCATCTCCCTTCAGCTCACTCAGCAACTCAGGTGTTTTGCGTTTGGAGACCACCACCTTTTGTTTTGACCTAGCAGATATATCTACGTTTGTCGGTGGACATATTATGACTATTTATCAATCACCGTGATTCATTGTACAATCAGCCTCAAACGTCCTTAATCCATCACTCTACCTCGGAGTTTGATATATATATTTTATATATATATATATATAAGGAATTTTAGTTGATATATATCCACCGTCCCATATATATATATACCAGCGATATACGAGAATCAGGACTACAGTGACACACTGTGTGTCGTGTGTGTGTGTGTGTTAGTGACCCTACAATCAGGTCAAATAGGGTCATATTCTATTGCTGTATATGTTTTAAGAACAGCATCAATCATCTTACTTTTCTACGATTCTCTGGTAGCAGTGGCCCATCCTGGGTCAGCAAATTCCTTCTCCCTCGTCGACTCCTCTCACTGAATCTATCCTCAAACGAAGTCCTACTAGAATTAAACACTGAGGTACAAAACCAGATTTTATTTGCAAATTTAACGAAAGTAATTCACCAAAAGCTATGATCATGAAATGGAGTGAATTCCACCCCCTATAAATGGAAATCATCACTAGAGGAAATTCTGATTCCCAAACATTCAGATTAATGATTCTAGACCAACCAATACTAGTGACTACCACCCTGGTCATCAGATTAAATAAACAGGTCATAGCTATTCTAGACCAAAATAAATGTCATATAGTATGTAAAAGAACACCACTTCCAAAATATTCTTCCTCACAGGACGAACCCAGAATTCCTGTTAAAAAAAACATATATATTAAAACCTGAAATGGTGTTAAATGACATCGATATTCAAAACGGAAAAATGCACAATGGAGAACAGAATGGGAAAATGCATAATGGAGACAGAGAATTTCACTGCAGCACAACTGGGTATTTCCACATAATGTGTGGGAAAGATATGTGTTCATGAGTTATGGTACTCACTTTTCTATGGCCGCAGATAAGGTATCGTCATGGTGGTGGTTTTTAAACATTCACAAGGCAAATCACACCCAGCCACCAAAACCGAAGTCCTCTCTTGATTGTCTGTTCCTCTGATAATAAACCATTAGAGAGTGCAACACACATACACACTCACACTGTCTCCATGCACCTAAGCCATGATCAGAAAAGCACAAATGCATACGTCAGATACCTGCTGTATCTAAGTGTGTAAACTTCCAACGTCGACACAAATGCACTTGGGGCGGATGTGCTTCTGACAGGCCAGCACATAGTTCATCCCAGACTTAATAGGAGCTCGGTCCACCTACCTCTGGGCTCCCCTGCCCAGGTATGATAACTGTAAAATCGAAAGTTCAGTAAGGGCCAGCTTCAAAATCATAGCAAACCATATGCACTAGATACAAAAATTTGTCTTGTATGCATGATTGTTATTCCAATACACAATTCATTATAGAACACATCACATCACTTCTTGCATTCTTGACGGCCTAAATATTCTGGACGGCTTGCAACAATACAAGCCCATGCTTCTCTTCCCATCTTGAATTCCTGGCGATCCAACTATGCTGAACAGCTTGCGACTGCACAAGCCCATGTTGAATGCAGCGACCGCGAATCCTTTGCACCAAACAGATGTCTCCCAGCAACGACAGTGATTTGTAGACGTCTGACCAACATCTCTCCAAAATACCCTGGATCTTCTCATGAAAGCGCAGGCATAGAAACCTGCAAGTGTAACGTAGATGGCTCCCACATCTAACTTGTATCAGCTGAGTCCCACAGAAGTCCTTCATAAGGCGCTGCTGCAAGGAAGTGATGTATAATGTAAGTCGGTCATGTCGACAGTCTACCCAAAAGGTACCTAGTCTCCTCACTATGCCATACTATTACTGAACCATTAAAACCACTGGGGAAAGGTCGTATGATAAAACTATGAAACAATTCCAAGTTACTAACTGGAATTCCCACAATCAACCCCCTATCAGGTACACTAACTTTAAGATACTACTCATACCAATTCTTCCAAGTAAAAATTACCTGAGAACCAAACCGATATACTGAATTCATTAAAGGCAATTCTAAACATCCGAGAGGTAAAATATCTCGTAAAGTCATTAGCAACTACTGTCGATACCTGCTCAGTTCTCAGCAAAATAGCAATTGACATACTAGCAATCGCTTCTATGATCATAACAGCTACAATTACTAGTGGCACAGCCCTCTTACTCCTTCTAGAAGAGGACTGAAAAATCTAAATCTGGAAGTCATATTAAAGTCTTCCTAATCCTATCCTGAATCCTAACTGATTTGCCCAAAATTGTAACAGATCAGACAGATTCTGTCCGATATACAAATTACCCCCCAAAAATTAAGCAACAGAACTTTATTCTGAAACTCTATACTCAAAGATATTGCATCAGACGACTACTACACATCATAATATTCTTATATGATAACACATGGGCCTAACCTCACTACGAAATTAGCCCATGTCACGACTCCCAAAGTCATGTGAATACGAGACTTCAGCATAAAAACTAAAGCAAGAATCTATAAGATACCAGATCTCGAAACATGAAAGAGAAAAAACAAACAAACAAAAGAAAAAAACCCTAGGGTACTTTACTCTTAATCTCCACTAAGTATTGCAACACACGAGAGCAAAAAAACTGAACTCGGAAAATTAAAGATTTGTATAACTCTATGGACCAATGTTCTCCCCAGTTAAAAACAACTACAAGTCACGCCCATTTAAAACCTATTAAAAACAAAAAGAGAGAAGAAAGAAAAAAAATGATCATAACCCCAGTACAACACAGGAATTAACCCATAAGATTCCCATTAACCTGTCTTTTTAATTTTAGATGTACAGTATGTGTCAACCGAGACACACCTGTTTCTCATCTAGAACATCAAACCTATTCCCCCTCTTTACTTCTACAACCCGAAAAGGACCTTCAAATTTAGGACCTAGCTTACAGTTCAACTGATTTCTGACATTTATTTTCACGAAAACCCTATCTCCCACGGCAACTTTAACTCTATCCGGCTTTTGATGACTTCTTTCTACCATATCACGTGTTTTCATTTCAAGATTCCTAGCAAGACGTGCATATCTCTCTTTTGCTGTCGACACGACCGCCCTAACCGTCTCATCCCCTGATGGAATAGGCAACAAATCGAATGCACCCCGCGCCGGGTAACCAAACAGCGCTTCATTGAGAGGCATTCCAATGGTATCACTAACCATGGAATAAATACTATGCTGCACCTGTGGAATATATCGATCCCAATGTACATCATTTCAACCTATGGTCATCCGAAGAGTTTCAGTGACCCCCCTATTTGCCTGTTCACACAGCCTGTTAGCCTCTGGTCAATAGGGAATAATAGTGACCTTCCGAATGCCTATTACATCCTCAAGACACTCTGACATCTTGTTCACAAATTCTCTCCCATTATCTGTAATCAGAACCTCAGGAACCCCATGATGACAAATATACCCATTAAAGAATGCGACTGCCACCTCTTCCACTGTTTTATGCTTCAACGGAAGAATCTCTACGAACCTAGTTAACTCCTCAACAGCCACCAACAGATGCCCATGACCATAACTAGATTCAAAGAATTTGCTTAAAAGATCCATATGGACCCTGGCCCAAGGCCTGCTAGGAATTGGGAATGAGCCCAATTTACAAGAAATGACCCCATGGCTTACATGCATTACAAACTGAACAACCCCTTACAAAGTCTTCCCCTGACGTGAGCATATTCTTTCAAAAGAATTGTCCCCTTCTATTCTGATACGTCTTCTCAGTACCAAAATGCGGACTGCCAGACATACATTGAACAATATCCAGAATCGTAGGCACTAAACTCCTAGGAACAACTATCTGCGTCGTATCACCCTTATCTTCACCATTCCTCAATCTGCATCTCATCTTCCTAACTAACAAATTACTTTCTAATTCAAGTCCTGCAAAAGGCAGCTTTAACCCTTCCTAACTAATTCCTCGCTAATAAACGCTTTTGCGTCTGTCTAAATCTCATCCTCATTCTGTTTAGCTTCTACTAAACTAATATCCCAGTCTATGCAATCTCCAGATACATTACATACATGAGTACCATCTGCATCAGAAAAACTTCTACTAAGGGCATCCGCTACAACATTATGCCTACCCTCTATATACCTGAGCTTAGCATCAAAATCCCTAATTGTCAGATATCACCTAGCCCTTCAAGGAGAAAGATCCGGCTTATTGAAAAGATCCAACAATGGCTTATGATCTGTAAGAACCTCTACTTGATTGCCCAAGAGTAACATTTTAAAATGAATCAAGCTAGACACTACGGCAAAGGCCTCTTTATCCACTACCGACCATAACCATTCATTACTACTCCATGTCTTAAACTTCCTACTGTAAAATGCAATAAGACGGAGTTTTCCATCGAACTTCTGCATATGGCATGCCCCTAAATCATCATAACTAACATCCGTTACCAACGCGAAAGGACGTTCCAAATCAGGAAACTTCTAGACTGGGGGATTCACTAAGGCATCCTTAATCTTCTGAAAAGCTACTTGCTGTCCATCTCCTCATACAAACTGCACATCATCCCTCAGGACATCTGTCAAGGGAGATGCTAGAACAGAAAAACCCTTCACAAGCCTACAGAAACTCAGCCATGCCTAAAAATGACCGAATCTGTTTCTTATTCTTGAGAGTAGCAAAATCCACAATTGCCCAAATCTTATCATCATTCACTTTAACACCCTCTTTAGAAATGACATCACCCAAATATACTATACGCCCCTTCAAAAAATTACACTTAGCTAACTTTATCTTCAAACCCTCTAACCTACACCTCCTAAAAACCTCCCTAAGAACCTCTAAATGTTCCTCTACCGAATCTGTGGCAGCTAGGATATCATCCATGTATAAGAAGATTTTTTCCCCTAACAAGCCATGCAAAACCATATTCATTAGCCTAGTAAATGTCACTGGACTACTTGATAAACCAGACGGCATCCATGTGAACTCATAATGACCCTTCGGCAAAGAGCAAGCCGTGTACTCTCGACCCTCCTCACTAAGTGGTACTTGCAAATACCCTTGCATCAGATCAATTGAAGAATAAATATTCTTGCCCCCAATCTCAACAAATAAATCTGGTAAATATCCCACAGGGCAGCGATCAGGAATGGTTTTCTCATTCAACTTCCTAAAGTCCACACAAACTCGGACTGAACCATCCTTCTTAGGCACTGCCAACAACGGGAAATTAAAAGGCGAGGAACTGGGCCTAACAATGCTTTCTTCCTCCCACTTATTAACCTCTTGCTCTACCTATTCTCTAATTTTAAAAGGAATCCTATATGAAGGAACAAAAATAGGCTTAGTCTTGTCCTCCAACTGAACCTTGTGTTCCAACACATTTGTTAATCCTAACTTATCCCCTTTAAGTGTGACTATGTCCACAAACTCAGCCAGAACATCTTCCACACCTCCAGCATATCCTTTATGATCAGCATTGGCTAAATGATCCCTAAAAACCTGCCTCCTAGCCTGTAAATCTGCTTCTGAAAAACTACATATCTCCCCAGCAATATGCCACTGAATTATCTTTGTCGACCCAGTCAACAAAGTCGATTGCATAAGTACCCTTCTGGTAATTGTGAACTGAATCATTACAGTTTAGCAATTCCACCCAAGTATCCCCTGAACTCAACACCTTGTTTATAGAACCTGTACACATTACCCCCTTCAGCTTCTCACTACACTCATCCACATGCATGTGTCTGGATTTATGCAGTCCTTTCACTCGAACTTTCACCATAGCAACCATACCAGGACCAAGAACCACATCATCTGACAAAACCCCTCATAACAATTCTTACCCACCGACACACGTTCAGCATCCACTCACAGATTCTCACATACACCCGATCCATCCTCATCCACCACTACACTCACATCTCTCCCCTCATAAGGCACAAACACACTAGGTACTCCACAGTTATACCACATACCGCTGTATGAACCGAGATTTTCCCTCTCTGACATGCTGGATGACCTAGTAACAAAGTATTCCCCAAAGCAGCCCCTGGTATAACCAAAACTGGTTCTGTAAAAGTTTTACCCCCAAGAGACAAATCTACATCTATGTATCCCAAAACCCGTAACCTATTTGCTTGAACATCACATACCGTCTCTTTAGCAGGTCTCAAAGAAAGATCGGAAAACATTGATCTGAACAACTCATAATTCATCAAATTAATAGAGGCGCATGTATCTATAAAAACACATTTGTCCCATGCACAGACCCTTTAACTACTGGCTTTGACCCTGAGGGTTCCCCCAGAAGTCCTATATCCCATGAAACACTCATCCAGTTTTCCCTTGCAACTGATTGGTCTTTAGACAATGCTTGCGGATCACAAGATCCCCTCGAAAAATCTGCTTGAGGAATTTTCTTACCTGAGCTACCAAAATTCTGAAAGCAGGTCTACCATTATAATGTCTCCGAGACGAACAAGACTGCCAAGGACGACCATAACTCTTACAACTGCCACAATATTTAACACAGCAAAATCTCTTAATGTGTCTCTGCATATTATAATTAAAACAACGAACCCGTGGAGCCCGAGAACTCAAGCCAACCATCGACCTTTGGCTATTCTGAATTCCAACAAAACCCTTCAAACCGCGGACTGATTCTCCTCACCCTACACAACCATATGCTGACCTAGGGAATCTCTGATCATTATTTCCTCTCCTCATTTTTGCAACTTTCCTCTTCATGATCAAATCCGTTAACTTATTCTTGGTTGCTCACAAATGCAAAATTTCTCAAGTCCTGCGAAAGGACACCCCTTACAGAAAAAAACAGGAAAAACAATTTTCCATGAAAGAATCCCCAAACAGTAAGAAACCCAGAATATTAATTCCCTTTAACAATTAATCCCCAAAAATCAAAAGAAAGTGCTATTCAAATCCACGATTAAATCCAAAGTTAATTAAACCTGCAATTAAATCCAAAATTAACTAAACCCACAATTAAATTCAGTCCCATGGGGGAAAAAAAATGGGCAGACCGAGCATACAGCTGACCGCAAAGTAGGTCAAGATGAACTTCGCATTTTCAAGTAAAGAAAATGGGAAACTACCTTCACTCCCATATAGAAAATGGGACTTGAGCAGATGGACAAGAGAGAGAGAGAGAGAGAGAGAGAGAGAGAGAGAGAGAGATTCCTCCTCTCCCCAGTGCAATACCCCCTCCCCTATCTCACCATCCAAGGTCTGCCGAAGCACACATAAAAAATGTTGAGCTCTAAACTTCTGAGCCACGTCCGCCTCACTTGTCCTCAAGGCAAAGATTGCTAAGTAAGGTTACAGCAACCGCTTCCCTTTTTACATACACGCACGTAAGTACCCAAAATAAAACAAGTACATGTGTAACTATATCAAAAAAAGTTTTAAAAAATCTAAGAAATATATACACACTTGTGTAAGAAATGTTTACTCACAGTAACTCTACAAATGTAAAATAAATTATTACCCAGTTATCAAAGTCCCCAGAGATAATACAATAATAAAATACTCCCTTTATTAAACCATAAACGCCGATGCGAACTGCCGATTACTGTTTAAAAAAACACATGTAAGGTACGCCCAAAATTCAAGTGCTCTGTCTATAGGATGGCGCAGAATGCGAGAAATTCCACCCAACTAATGACGTCACTGACACGTCACTCTGGGGATGATGTCACTACAGCCACCACCCGAAAATTAGTTGCGGTGTAATAAAAAAAAAAACCAATCCAATCTGACATTAAAATCAACAATAAAAAAATGATAACACTTACGTATACCTCTGCTTGATGGTGCGAGGAGAATCTCACCAAAGAAAGAGAGAGAGAGGAAAAAAAGGAACACTTGTACGTTTTAGCGTGTTTTACCACACACAAGCGGTCAAGATTCCGCAATTACACACACTGCACACACTATACATACCCAAACATTCCCCAATATGAACTAATGCCCAGAAATCCCTATTAACCCACTAAAACCTTGCACCCCATGACGCATCATTAAACACACACACAGACTCACACTCGAGAAAGACTGACTCAAGTGCGTCTCAACAGCAGCTTCCTAAGCTGAATCGCTGAACCATCAAAGTCCTATTCTGAGATGCCAATCCCAGTATTAATAAGATATGTCTCTTCGGAAGCATAACCCAACCTTATCTATTTATCTACTTAACTATCTATTCATGTCTAACACTGCTGCCAACCACTGTTAATGACCTTATACCCAGGTCAAATAGGGTCATATTCTATTGCTGTATCTGTTTTAAGAACAGCATCAACCATCTTACTTTTCTAAGATTCTCTGGCAGCGGTGGCCCATCCTGGGTCAGCAAATTCCTTTCCCCTCGTTGACTCCTCTCACTGAATCTATCCTCAAACAAAGGCCTACTGGAATTAAACACTGAGGTACAAAACTAGACTTTATTTGCAAATTTAATGAGAGAAATTACAAAAGCTATGATCATGAAATGGAGTGAATTCCACCCCCTATAAATGGAAATCATCACTAGAGGAAATTCTGATTCCCAAACATTCAGATTAATGATTCTAGACCAACCAATAGTAGTGACTACCACCCTGGTCATCAGATTAAATAAACAGGTCATAACTTTCTAGACCAAAATAAATGTCATATAGTATGTAAAAGAACACCACTTCCAAAATATTCGTCCTCACAGGACAAACCCAGAATGTTACAAGAAACATATCATATATTAACACCTGAAATTGTGTTAAATGACATCAATATTCAAAACGGAAAAATGCACAGTGGAGAACAGAATGGGAAAATGCATAATGGGAGACAGAGGAATTTCACTGCAGCACAACTGGGTATTTCCACATAATGTGTGGGAAAGATATGTGTTCATGAGTTATGGGACTCACTTTTCTATGGTTGCAGATAAGGTATTGTCATGGTGGTGGTTTTTAAACACTCACATGGCAAATCACACCCAGCCACCAAAACCGAAGTCCTCTCTTGATTGTCTGTTCCTCTGATAATATAGCATTAGAGGGCAACACACAAACGCACTTTCTGCCTCACACTGCCTCCATGCACCTAAGCCAACATCAACAAAATGCACAAATGTTTACGTCAGACATGTTCCTGCTGTATCTAAAAATATAAACCTCAAACATCAACACAAATGCACCTGGGGCCGATGTGTTTCTGACAGGCCAATATAGTTCGTCCCAGACTTAATATATATATATATATATATATATATATATATATATATATATATATATATATATATATATATATATATATATATATCAACAAACACATTCTGTAAATGTATTCAATTATCATTGCAATCCATATGACATTGTGGAAGCAATCTTAACAAAAAAAAAAAAAAAAAGAAAAGAGAAACTGCACTTCTAAAATACATGAATGTTGTAACAGGCTTCGGCTTGAAAGAATACTGTATCGTTCTCAACCGGAATGATATAAAAGCTTTGATTAAACCGCGGCTCAGTATTAATTTATGAATAAGGACTATTAAACTACATGAACTGTCCTCATTATCACTGAACAAGTGACATCGTCATTACTATTTTCTACCTGGAAATACTAGTCTTATTAGTTGATATGAATATGATTATTACTTCTCTATTAAGCATTACAAGAAGGTTCACTGAGCAATGACAATCCGTAATTCTAATAAAACGCTTTGTTTACATCTAGTATTGTAATCATGTTTATCCTATCTCAGCTGAGGCACGATGCGTAGGCGTGGTGACGAAGAGAAGCGTCTGGTCTCCCATCCCCAATATCCATCCCACTGGGGACGCTCTTCCCCCCTTCGGGGACACAATTCCCCTGATCCCCCAAAGTCAGCTGCCCAATAGCAACACATCGCCAGACAGCCCAGACGGTGTACGATAATTCCTATAATCTACCACTCCGATCTACAAGTGTAAATTTTGGTGGGACTAAATAGTTAATGTCCTTGCTACCGGGCGTCTTTAAAGCCTTACTACCTCCACTTGTATCGTATTAAATATCAGGCTTTTATCTCTCGGCCTTTCAGTGTTATCTGTAATTAAAATACTTCCGATTTTTGTCAAAATATTTTCTTATAATTCATACCTACCAGTACGAATAACTTTCAAACGAGGTTTCTGTACTTCTGCGAAACTTTTTGTTACTGTCATTATTATTATTATTATTATTATTATTATTATTATTATTATTATTATTATTATTATTATTATTATTATGAAATGCGAAGGCAGTACGCTGCCTGATTAAGCAAGAGGATCCAGTTCATTATGAGTTTAACTTCCTACGCCATGAATAGCGGTTAAAGGCTATGTAAGCAGCAGAGTACACAGATGAAATGTTTGTTTGATTATATTATTTAGATCTAAGGAAACTTGAGCTGTTAACGTCCTTTAGGTAAACAGAGGACTGGAATAGCCGAGGAGTTACTGGTGTGCAGCATGTTTGAAAGTTCGACACATGAGCAAATTCTTGTCAAAATATGTATATATAAATAAAAGAACAAACTGCAGCGTTAAATAAGAAACTATTTAAAAGACTTAAACGAACTTTGTGTTTATTTTTGTCTGAGTTTTGCAGTATAATGACATGTAATACAGTTACTGAAAAATACTGAAAACTCTACAAATATTTAAATATGATTCACATCTGAACATACACATACACATAAATATATTAAAAAACATGCGCATAAACTATATCAGCCGTCAGAAAAAAATGTAAGCAAAAATGTATGCCAAATAATGCCAGCAAGTTTTTATAAATAGTATAGATTTCATATCTAAAATTGTCAGAGATCTTTCTTGCTTAATTTCTCAATTGGATAAAAAACGAAATGAACTGGTGCTTCATGGTTGCATTGCATTTTGTGGCTGAGAATGGGTTTACCAAATTTATGTGCATATACATATATAAATATATATAAATATATATATATATATGTATATATATACATATATATATATATATATATATATATATATATATATATATATATATATATATATATATATATATATATATATATATATATATATATATATATATATAATTATATATACATATATATATATATATATATATTTATATATATATATATATATATATATATATATTTTATATATATATATATATATATATATATATATATATATATATATATATATATATATATATATATATATATATATACAGTATATATATTTATATATATATATATATATATATATATATATATATATATATATATATATATATATATATGAACATTTAATAATGGAGAGTAAACATGGAGTTTTATCAATGGATAGTTGTAACAATGCTGATACTCCCGTATTTAGATACAATACAGTAAGGATCAAACATTCATAGTAAAAGATCAAAACTTAAACTAGAAAAGCATGAAATACAGTACATTTGATCGAGAAGGATACCTTAATATAAATATGATAATACTGTATAGATTAAAAAGTATAGGCATGAATATCTTGACAAAATAATTTTCTTTCATCTCATATATTTTCTGTTTCTTTTGTTATAACCTCAGGTGTAAATTAAAGAATGTTTCTGTTTTTCAGTATGGAATTTTGAAATATATAGGCAAGATATTTGCAGGTAAGGGAAAGACTGATTATGTCCGGTGTAGCTGAAAGACGAACAGCAAGGCAGGAGGCTAGCGCAGAGGACAGTGTCCGAAAAGCTTGTAGCCTACGCCAGGAAGACTGGCGATGGGCGAAAGAGTTCAAATGGGTCGTTTCAAAGAGTACATGGATGAGATTGGAGGCGACAGAATATACACGTTAAAAATGCAACAATCGAGTTTTCTGTACGGCGTATAATGCTGTACGAAACTCTCGACCACGGCCCACGAAACTCTCAGCCGCGGTTCATGAAACTTTCAGCCACGGCCCGGTGGTGGCCTGTGTTGTTGACACCTATAGCTGTACCAGACGCACGATCGTGGCTAACTTTAACCTTAAAATAAAAAAATAGAGGCTAGAGGGCTGCAATTTGTATGTTCGATGATTGGAGGGTGGATGATCAACACATCAATTTCAGCCTCTAGCCTCGGTAGTTTTTAAGATATGAAGGCGGGCAGAAAAAGTGCGGACGGACAGACAAATAGCCATATTAACAGTTTTCTTTTGTAGAAAACTAAAAGTAATAGTGGCTATGTAAGGTCCAAAAATGGAAAGGAATATTCAAGGGAGCATTGGAAGGTTTGTGGGAGAATAATTCATGGGGGCTGTGCTAGGTGATATAAAGGCAAAAGTAGGTAACAGGAAGAGCTGGCATCGTTGAGAGGCAGACAATTCCTTGAGATGAGCTTTGTGAAGGGCTTCATTTTGGGCAATACTTGGTTCCTCAATACGAATATTTAAAAGTATAATTTGGAAAGAGAAATGGTGAGTAAAAGAATTTGATACAGAAAGTTGATGGATGCAATACCATGAAGAAGAGAGCGTTGAGATGTATTTGATCATTATTTGGGTCTAGCAATAGACATATAAGTTTGCATTGCAAAAGAAAAAGTAAAAATTAAGAAAAGTGGGGTGAATATTCAACTAAGGAAAAAATGCATGAATTATGGGAGAGTCAAAGACACAAAGCACATGTAGAAAAAAAAATATGTATAATTTCATACGGTGTTTAGGAGGGTAAGAAGAGGGAGTAAAACCATATATGCTTGAATCAGGAAGCGAAAGATTTATTTGAGGAAAAAGAGTATGAAGAGCAACTGCAGGAGAAAAGATATTATGGATAACACTCTTCCACTTGCTACCAGAAAGCTTTGGCCCAGTTGCTAACTCTAAGGCAGGCCAATAGCAATAGGCCAGAGTTGCACCATGAGTACAATTAAATCCTGTAGAGGACCTCACACTCAAATTTATTGGGAAGACTGAACACTATAAGGCAGCTGATGTACTACACCATGACTTCCCCCACCTCCCGGTATATAAGGTCTCCCAAACAAAGACCATAAGGGTTATATTCTGAAAGATTTAAGACTCTCTGTCATTGGGCAATCTCATATGAATTATTTTCAATGCCAGCAGTAAGGAAACCAGATATTGTCCTTGGGTTAAAAACTGAACAATACACGACTGTGGCTGGCATCTCCAAGAATTTCTGAAGGACTGGGCATTCATAAAACGAAATGCCATTCCATTTTCTTCCCATGTTATACCTCACTGCAGCTTTAAAGAATTGGGACCTTCACGTTTAAAATCAAAATCTCAGAAACCACTTACTTTTTACCAAATCAGATATAAGCTATTAATATCATAATGCAACATGAAAACTTGTTTGTACAGTCAATGAGACTGTTTATATTCAGGTAACTTCTTATAAAGTTATAGCACCCATTCTGAAGACAGCCCTTGATCTGAAGCAATAATAAGAAAGACTAACATACCCTTCAAGAATGGGTGAGTAACGTTTAAGCATTTAAGGGACAGTACACAGCAGGATCATTGAATTCGTGCTACGCTTTGAAGATTATCCTGTGACATGCACCAAAACCCACTTATGTGAAGTTTCCACACCAGATCAAGTTCTACAGTACACTGACAAAACAAATCCTTCGAAACCCATTCCAAAAGGAAGTTAGATTCACTGTCTTTAACATCTTTAACCAGTTGGTATCTTATCCCCTGCAAGTAAGGGAATTATTCATTTAAGCCAGATGAGATAAGCCAGAACCTGAAAATCATGTTATAACTTCTGGGTGTGCTCCTACAGAAGTACATTCATCTTAACGGAATGAGCTTTTTACAAAGCTGCTTTACTTCCAAGCCATAACAACTACATGTATTTATAAACACTTATACATGCACCTACTTAGTGAGCGATGGTAGGAAGGCTGATTGATCATAAGCAAGTCGTGAGGAACCCCAAGCCCTCCCCTGATGGTTCCTTTGCTATGAATGGGGGACAAAGGTAAATGGCATATGCAAATCATCTTTTGATAATCTGATGGATGTCCTAGTTCCTTTTATCTCCTGCTTCATGACCTTGATGCGAGTCCTACGAATAATCAGCATCTCAAGTTTTAGCAAGGAGATTGTTGTGGCACAGTTCCAGGACATTGGCCTAATACATGTAACAACGCAAAGGACGTAGCGCATCGCTCTTACCTGGTAATTTGAATGGTTCAGCCTAAATCAATATATATAAAATTATATATAAATACAGTATATATACAAATATAGATATATAATGTATATGTATATATATATATATATATATATATATATATATATATATATATATATATACTGTATATATATATATATATATATATATATATATATATATATATATATATATATATATATATATATATATATATATATATATATATATATATATATATATATATATATATATATATATATATATATATATATAACTATATATATATATATATATATATATATATATATATATATATATATATATATATATATATATATATATATATATATATATATATATATATATATATATATATATATATATATATATATATATATATATATATATAACTATATATATAATATATATATATATATATATATATATATATATATATATATATATATATATATATATATATATATATATATATATATATATATATATATATATATATATATATATATATATATATATATATATATATATATATATATATATATATATATATATATACATATATATATATATATATATATATATATATATATATATATATATATAAATATATATATATATATATATATATATATATATATATATATATATATATATATATATATACATATATATATATATATATATATATATATATATATATATATATATATATATATATATATATATATATATATATATATAAAAAAAGATACAAAATTATCATTATCGCTGTTAGGACTGCATATTAGAAAATTTTAATTATTTCACATAATATATATACATTAAATATATACATATATTTATATACATTGAAAAAAGCTGAATTTTAAATTTTGAAGTTGCAATTTTGATGTCCCTGCCTTTGTAAAAAGGTGCCAAAATTATCGTTATCGCTGTTAACACTTCACATTAGAATATTTTAATTATTTCTTGAAATAATATATATACATATATATATATATATATATATATATATATATATATATATATATATATATATATATATATATATATATATATATATATATATATATATATATATATATGTATATATTACATATATATATATATATATATATTATATATATATATATTTTTATATTTACATGTTATATATATTTATATATTTATTGAAAAAAGCTGATTTTTAAATTTTGCTGTTGCAATTTTGACGTCCATTCCTTAGTAAAGATGCCAAAATTATCGTTATCGCTGTTAACATTTGATATTAGAAAATTTTAATTATTTCGCAATATATATACTGTGCATATATATATATATATATATATATATATATATA
Source organism: Macrobrachium rosenbergii (assembly GCF_040412425.1). Lineage (NCBI taxonomy): Eukaryota > Metazoa > Arthropoda > Malacostraca > Decapoda > Palaemonidae > Macrobrachium > Macrobrachium rosenbergii. Next base: position 81,307,794 of record NC_089748.1, read on the forward strand.
TATATATATATATATATATATATATATATATATGTATATATATTGTGAAATAATTAAAAAAGTTTTTCTAATATGCAGTGTTAACGGCGATAAAGATAATTTTGGCATGTTTTCGCAAAGGCATGAAGGTCAAAATTGCAACAGCAAAATTTCAAAACCGGCTTTTTGCAATACTGTTTACATACACTTAAAGGTCTGAGCCTTTGCCTGTCTGTCTCTGTTAGCCTATTTGCTTCTCCTTGTAACAAATGAAAACTTCACAAAATAAGGAGAGAGACTCCTGGTGATTACAATGCAGTAGTGGAAAAAAGAGGAAAAATAAACATTTTTAAGAAAGTTTTGTGGTAGAACCATTAGAATAAATAAGGATAAGAAAAGTAATCAGGACATCGACCCCTGAAGTCCTTTATAAATCGAACAAAATAAGGCAAAGTGAAAGCTAATGAAGAGCTGTGAAATTGGTTTTATTTTGATTTCAAATTGTCTACATTTAACTACAAAATCCAGTCCTTGCATTTAGAAAAATTCTTACAGCCGTCATGAAAAACATACGAAGAAATATTTCGTCATGTGAATTATTATTTTTTATAGTTCGAACACAAGAAAAACCTTTTACAGCAACATAACACTATACAGCCAAAAAATTATCTTGAGACAACTTACTACAAAACTGTAATTAGAGGGAATATTTGTCGACTAATTTTCAAAGAATATTATCAGGAATTTTAAGTATTCTTCAATAAAGCAAGCAGCTGTACTACAATGAAGAGTTTCATCACCAACTGCCCTGCATCCCAAGAACAGGAAGCATTCACAACTATGTTGCAAAACCAATACATTCGTGAAAGTAGGATATCAGCGAACAATACATAAGACGATTGGGATGCAAATTAACTTTAAACCACCTCAATAAAACAGAGTAACAAGTAATGCGATAATATTTTATGAAGGTCAAAAAACTGTAATTTGAACTAAAGAGTATACTCCGTCTAGATTACATCATCATAGCCAGTAATATTGATGATTAGCGAAAGAAATGCAGGTGTTGACGGGTTTCCGCGCCTGATACCACGCCTGAAGCTTTCATTTTGGACTCGTGGTACTCCATTACCGTAATAAGCAGCATCCGAAAATTTTCAGACAAACTCTATTTTATTGAACTTTTACTTTTGACTGCTAACTTAACCTTAGTTCCCACTTTCACGACTGATTCCCGTAAAGGTACTAAAACTAAATCATAGTGTGTCACGACCTGTCAGACGAAGCTATTAAAACGTCTGCAGGATGTGCCCCGGTGTCCGTACAATTTTAGTACAATATGATGAAATACTATTAAGCAACCACAATATGGCTCTGACATTTATGTCAAGACACGAAAGAATCGTTAAGTTAGGAAAAGTTATTGTTTGCGCACATGAAGAGTTACACAGTAACTCAGCTCTGCCTCATATAAATATAAATATAAATATAAATATAAATATAAATATAAATAAAAAATATAAATAATAAATATAAATATAAATAAAAAAAAATACATATATATATATATATACTGTAAATATATATATATATATACACACATATATACACATATATATATATATATATATATATATATATATATATATATATATATATATATATATATATATATATATATATATATATATATATATATATATATATAGAGAGAGAGAGAGAGAGAGAGAGAGAGAGAGAGAGAGAGAGAGAGAGAGAGAGAGAGAGCCTCAATGGCCAAGTCGGTTAGAGCAGCAGCTTCGGACTTCATCGAGGTCTGTGGCGCGGGTTCAAATCCGCAGCCGACCGGTCAGAGACGCGGACACTTTGCTATCCATGTAGGCACCCCGGGATTATGTATGTAATCAACGGATAGGTTTGCTTAAAGCAAATGGGTGTTACAGACTAATACACACACAAACAAAGCCACTCCAACATCTCCTAAAAACATAACAGACACCTCACACGTCTCGAACTGTCGACCTAACTGCTTCAAAGTCTCCTCGCTGCTGGGAGAAAGGGAGCTGGTGACCGTACGGATACTTGATAATGTGGACTGTTTGTCCAAGAAAGCTTGTAACTTTTTGAATAAAAACTCCATTAGATACCATCCAGTTTGAATGAGGTCCTTTTAGTAATACTACTAATGCACAGAACAATTGTGTGTGTGATAAAGTTAATATATATATATATATATATATATATATATATATATATATATATATATATATATATATATATATATATATATATATATACACATATATAAATATATATATATATATATATATATATATATATACTGTATATATATATATATATATATATGTATATATATATATATATATATATATATATAAACATATATTACAGTTAATATGTATAATATATAAACATATTAATATGTATATTCCTGAAAAAACAGTTAATACATATATTACCTGTTTCACTCAGGGAATATACATCATACTAAAAATTTCAGTTATTATACATGTTAACTGAAATTTGGAGTCTTTTTATACATATTCCCTAAACTGAAAATTGAAGGGGTGAAGTGAAAATATGACAATAATATATGAAAAATAAAGTACGATACTAAAGTGACATTTGTAAAATACGATAACTCTTGAGTGCTAATTACTAATTACTCACTCTCAAATAGGCCTATTAACAATATAACTATTGACTCACTGCCCTTTGTCACGTCTTCTTTGTTTATTTCTCTGTGTTTATTTCTCTTTGTTTCAGTGTGACTTGTGACCTTGGTAGTGAAAACTTCTAAGTCTGATTGTAAAATGGATTCTGAAGCCAGAAGGGAGCAACATTTTGTGGAAGAACTAAAAAAGTGGCATAGCAAAAACAAAAGAGTGCTAATTACACGTGATGAATATTTTGAAACAGTAAATGAATTAATTACCAGCCAAGAGACGAAAGTCAAAAGCCCGCGCCAGTACTATCTAATAAAAAAATATGAGCTGCTGAACTGTGGTGACACTCAAAAACTGATAAGAAAACGCAAAGATGAAAAATCTGAACCAGTATACTTTGTATTCATTGAGGAGACATTTAGTATTCTGAAAAGGGCACACATTGTGACAGGACATGGTGGCCGAGACAAAATGATAAAAAATCTGTCAGAAAAGTATGCAAACATCGCACAAGAGTCCATTAATCTGTTCAAGGCTGGATGCATTGAGTGTCAGAAGAAAAAGAGGCCAAGTTGATCTCATTGATATGCAATCAATGAAGGGGCGATTTTCATGGATTATGGTGTACCAATACCATTTGACAAAATTCATTGTTCTTCGACGCCTTACATCAAAGCGTGCAGCAGAGGTAGCCTATCAACTTTTGGACATTTGTCTGTTGTTCGGTGCTCAAATTTTGCAAAGTGACAATGGGTCAAAATTTACTGCTCAAGTCATCGAAGAATTGAAAGTGATGTGGCCCTCACTTATTATGGTCCATGGAAAGCCCAGGCACCCTCAAAGCCAGGGGTCAGTAGAAAGAGCGAATGCTGACATCAAGGACATGCTGACAGCCTGGCTTGCTGACAATGAAACCACTGACTGGACTGTTGGTTTGAAATTTGTCCAGTTTCATAACAATTCAAGTTTCCACAGTGGGATTAAGAGAACACCGTTTGCAGCATTATTTGGATCGGATGCCAAAATTGGACTGACAACATCTTCTTTGCCTGATGAAATTATTTCTCGTCTTGAAAAGGAAGATCTTCTGAATTTATTTGAGGTAAATATGTGATAATTTTCAAAGTTCTAGATATATATCAATAAATAATTAAATAAACAAATAAATAAATAAATAAATTATATAAAAT
>NC_089748.1:81316649-81319149 GCF_040412425.1 Macrobrachium rosenbergii
TGGACTGCAGAAGAGTCTCCCTGAGGATGTCGTGCAATTGGAACTAAAGTTCAAGCGATGATGCAATGCATTACTACTCTAATACAATTCAACTTGCATTCTAATATTTTACTTACAATTTTGTTTATTTATTAATTTGTTCATTTATCTGTTTTTTTTCTAATAAATGGTCTCCTCTCTGTATTTCCCATTACCTTCTGTTACTTCTTTCGAAAGGACACCATATTCTTTGAAGCTTGAATTTCAAGTCAATGGACCCTGCGGGCTATAACAGTAATAATGAGAACAGGTTCCTCAGTTGCTCTTCACAGTCCCAAAGAAGTAAAGTATTGTAGCATATGCAAATATCAGCCATTTCCCACTCCATTCGTGATTCAATTTCCTTGTCTTATAACCTTGTACCTGCATCTCAATATTGTCCTTTCTTTGATTTCTCACATCACTCAGTTAGGTGAAAATGAAAAGGATACATAACACGCCCTTGTCTCAGAATATCTTTATACCTAACCCGTCACTCCAACAAATTCCTTTGATTCCTTTAAAAAACATTTCAATTGCTCTCAACAAATAAGCTTCTTTACCATACATACATCCACAAAACACTTCGTATTACCGCTCTCTCACTTCTGTCCTAAGTTTTTCTCCAGGTCCACGTTTGTCTTATACAGCTTTTCCCTTTACCTTCAAACTTCTCCTATAACTGTTCCATAACTGATGCATGATCTATACACCTTGTTCATCCACCTGTCATTTGGTTATCTCTCTGATTTTCGTAATGTTATACCCCTATAATTCTTACAGTTACCTCTATCACTTTTACTTTTATACAGTGTAACTAATATTCATCTCAGTCATTCCGTTAAAACTTTTCCCTCATTCAGTTCCATTATCACCAAAGTGAAATGGCATCTTCTGAAATTGTTCCGTTCTCCAAAGTGGCCTTCTTTCATCAATCCTCAGCAATCACACAGTTATCATTCACAAACTTACCCTAACTCATTACAACCTTACATCATTCAATTCTGCCTCTTTTTGATTTTCAAAATACTTATTTCTTGGTGTTTGCTTTTATTTCCCCTGTTCGTGCTCCTACACCCATAAACACCTCTCATTCTCCCTGTAATCATGAATTCCACACTCCTATTTCTTTACACTCAGTGTCACCAACTTTCCCCTGCCTTTTTACCAAAATAGCTTGTCTTAACCACATTTACAATCACCTTTTCAACTCTGCCTTCTCCAACGTAAATATATGTCTATCTTGAGATCCATCTTTACCAAATAATAACCAGACTTGTACCTCCAGACACTCCTCTTCTCATCACTTCATCCATCAATTTGCCCGTCCATCTGCACCATAATAAAACATAATCTAGTACTTCTTAAACGGATGGCATGATACTACTTTATAGCACAATTTGAAAAAAAAATCAATGCCAAAATATAATCAACAATTTTGAAAGTTTATTAAACCTTGAAACTGAAATGACACGGCTGTGCAAATTTCTAAATATCTGGCAGTGAACTATCGTTTCCCTATAGTAATGTCCATTCCACAAAAATACCTGACACAATATCAGTAAAGAATATTGCAATGCAATTTCTTTATCACTGCGATGTTCATTCGCTTGTCTTAACTTGTAAACTACATGAGGTAACTTATAATTGGAGAGAGTAAGAGCATATGATAAATCAGGAGAGAGAGAGAGAGAGAGAGAGAGAGAGAGAGAGAGAGTGAGGTGACCCAGCTACTTGTATTTACCTCCTGTAAACTAAAAAAATGAGGAGAGACGGAGAGAGATCAACGACCGATCGACCAGTCTCTTGTAACTTGTAAAACCCACAGAGAGAGAGAGAGAGAGAGAGAGAGAGAGAGAGAGAGAGAGTGACCCCAACTAATAGCTTCATGTAATATCATGCCTAATCCGTCCCCAAAATCAGGTCAGGATCTCCCTTCACTAAGACCCTATGGCCTTAAGGATCCTACCTGGAAAAGCCCTGTAAGCCTTTGCCATTAGGTGTGTGGGTGCGAGGATGACTCGTCAAGTAAATCCACCTCACAGGTCTAAGGTAGTCGCCTCCGATAAGACTCCCAACATAATACCCACTGATGCTATGTACCCGAGGGGAAATTGTGACCTGCTGAGAAGAAGCTACCGTTGGAATGGTAAACATCGGGGCCATTGATTTCTGGGGCGCTTGAATTGACAAGCTATTCGAGTCACATGCATCCATTCATAGGTTTATATATAAAGTTTTATCAAATAAATAAAAAAATCTGCAATATAAAGTGAATTTACCTTTGGCAAAATGACTAGAAAAAGCAGTGAACCCTATCGCTCTCTACAGCACATAAAATAAAACTAATAAATCTTTTACTTTTCAGCAGTAAAATAGAGGTAATTTGGAGTACGAATTATGATGCAGGCAATTTCAAAATACATTAAAGAGACAATATATGGATGGTTGTATGTTTGGGTGGTTAAAATAATATACAGTA
>NC_089748.1:81324149-81341649 GCF_040412425.1 Macrobrachium rosenbergii
TATACTATATATATATACTCATATATATAAACATATATATAAAAACAAATATATATATAGATATACATATATACATATATACGAAGATCGTATATACATATGCATATATACATATATAATATACAAAAGTATATATATATATATATATATATATATATATATACATATATATATATAAAAATATGTATATATATATTATAAATATATATATATATATATATATATATATTATAAATAAAAATATGGATAATATATATATATATATATATATATATATATATATATAATATTTATATATATATATATATCATATATATATTTCACAAAGAGATATATATATATATACTGTATATAATATATATCCACTCACATATATACAAATATATATATATACACACAAATATATATAATATTTATAATTATAAAACATATATATATATATAATATAATATATATATATTATATATATATATATATATATATATATATATATATATAATATATATATATATATATATATATATATATATATATATATACATATAATATACCGTATAGTATATTGACAGGGATATCTACATATATTCATATATTATTGTTAAAGATATAACATTCTCCCAAGTTATCTGCTACTATTACAACTTTGGAGAATTATATTTCAGTTAGCTTATAGCTGGCATGTCAATTAACTGGAATGAACTCAGTTGTTTTTTTCACTCATAGGGACAAAGGCAGGATTCTGGACCTACAGGAAATGCCCAGGCAGGGTAGACAATATCGTTAGTCTCTCTCTTAAAAACCCCTGCTACAGAACACGACTTTTTCTCCTTAAAGATCTTACGATGAAGAAGCAATACCCAAACCCTGTCTCCCCACATCGCCAAAGATGGGGTAAATTAGTGTTCAGGAAGCCCAATAGGCGTATCGAACTTGGGGATGTCCTAGGATTTTATTCTGTAAGGCCTTAGTCCTAAGGTCTCCTTTTCTCTGTGATTTTGCTGGCGTATGGCTCATATAATGCGTTGGCCAGAACCGAGATACCCCCACGACGCCATGTTAGGGAAACAAAGCCACTTACTTTATCTGATCTCTTCTTTAAACCCGGACGTGCGACATTTCCCTTCTCCGCTGGTGTGACGATGTAGACATTACAGCCAAACCGATTATATATATATAACAATGGTCATAAATATTCATACGTTTGTGAGTAGTCAAATAGCCAGCCTGTCCCTTATACTAGTAACTCCTTAATTTCCATTTCTTTTAAACTTTTAACCTCTTCCTCCACTAAACAATTTTCCCCCTTGTCAGAATCTTGTCTGTTCCCCTCCTTGCCATTTACATATTTGAACTTGAGTAAAGATCCCGATTTAACAATCACTTCCCTCCACCATACAATCTAATGGCTATTTAAGTAATTTAAGTTAATGTTGTAACAGCGTAAGTTAACTATTTTGCAGTATAATTACGTGTTCATTGTTAACGCAAATGCTGCTCGTATTCTCAGATCATATTTACGTGCTTTCATTAAAAAGCACCTTCTAGGCCATTATGTGTTGTATTTAAGTGTGTGTTTGGTAATCTTCTGGAGGAAAGACTCCGTTTCCAATGGTTGAGCCAGGGCTAACTCAGAACCTCTTTTTTTCCAGGAGGGACCGTGTTACGATGTTTTATCCATTTTCCCATACCCAAAACACCCCTGTAATTCCTGGTCGTAGTTCAGAGAAGTTTCATTTTGTGGCCAACTGTTCTTATTGAAATATTCCTCCATCCTGGAACACCATCATTTGCATTACTAGTTCACTGTAATCAAAGGCAGACTGTCCATGTGATTATTATCACTGAACTGATTTCCAGATTGGGCCCATTTTTTATCCACTTGATATGTTGCCAATTCATGTCATTATTGTTACTGTATATTCTGAATCTTTCCCCAGTGATTATATCATGTATTCTGGGAGGTTTTAAAGATTTAACTAATGTTGATTTTTAGTTGTTGAAATAAATCCTGTAAATTGGACTAACATGAATTCTAAATTCCCACATGGCGACCTTCCTTAAATTATAACTTCAGGAAAATTCTGAGTAAGTCTTCAATTAAATCCTTTTGTTTAAAACTGGACTCCTTGGTTTGTGGCAACCTGTCAATTATAATTTTGTGATCTGAAGTATTTATCAAACCACAAACATCTGTAACTGTATAATGGTGTATCATCAAAAGATTCTATATTTGTGATGTTTACTGGTTCCCTATTATTAATTTAAAGTGATCATTCTACATAAATAGCATGTTATTATTTAATGATTAAAAAGACATATAAAAAATTGATAAATTGTATATTTTTGCTGACACAAAAATATACAAAAAGAATAAAAACGTGAGCTTTCGACCGTTTGCGCAAGAGATCCTCTTCAGAAACTGAATCAAAATACTAACCTTTTTATTAAAAATCGTTTAAAAGATTTTGGTGATAGTCGATAAGAAAACATAACTCTTTTGTGTGGACTAGGCAGTTATGTAATGGCAGTTTCCCATTTTTGGGCCAACCGTCGTGATCTTCTTAATGGCTGTCTATCATATTAAAAGCATGTTCATCACGTAAAACTAAAGGTGATTCGTGGGTGGTGAACGACTTTCAGCATCGGTGCCTGTTTTTCTGCGACAAATGCCACTTCAGACAACCTGTGCCATGATGACGATTCAGTATCAGGGCCTTGAAATTTGCCTGAAATTTTGTTTTATGGAATGACAGACAAGCCTGTCATATGTATTGTCCCTGCGTAAAACTTTAGTGCCATCTAATGTTTGCAAATATTTAACCAAATTGCCCTCACTAAAGTGAAATACGTGAATACTTCTATATATAGTATTAAATCCTCCCAATCCAATGACGTGATTATTCTCCCAACAATGTTTAGCAATAGCGCTGTTTTGAGCAGAAGTCCTAACCGTTTTTTAAGTTCTTGCAAACACAGATGTTCTTCCAGGACCTGTCTCCCAAAATAAAATAAATTATAGGGCTTAAATTTTATAAAAAATAGCTCCTGTTTGTCTCTCCTTGTTACTCATAGTAAAATAAATAAAGATTAATAAAATAAATTGGATAATAAATTTTCCACTAAAATAAATAAATAACTAAAAATGTAAAGGAAAGATAAATAACTAAAAAATTATTTTAAATTTCAAGTGATATGGAAGTGTTATGGGATCACTGTACAAAATAAGTCTAAATAAATGAAGTGAGGTTAACTAAAACTTTATCTAAATGAAGCCCTGAGATAAGCATCCTAAATAAATAATTTGTGAAAATAACTCATTTGCTAAAAATAAATTTAAATATGTGCAATAAATCATCATCTAAATATTGATATGCAATAAATAAGTTATATACTAGCAATGTAAAAAATGATATTTTCATTATCTTTGCTGTAAAATAAAGGGTTAAAAATGAATCTAAGAATAATTCTGCATTAGTCAACAGTAATACTGACTTTCAAACTTCTTTGGTTTGATTGAAAGTGTAAATGGACATCCAAAAATACCCCCATACTCAATTCCTGTTAAGGTAAACTTGATGGGTATCTGTCTGTTAATTCACTGGTCAGAAGCTGTATCTATTCATCATGGAGGCTAGCAATGAAATAATTGGAACATTAACTGCATTAACAGTCACAGTTTAAACCGAGACGGCAAGAACTAAAAAGTCTCCAGTCCAAAACTGTGCAGATATTAGCCAAAACAGGGGTAGAGAGAGGATCCAGCTACTCAGATCTTTGTTCATATGAAGGGCCCATTGAAAAGTGAAAGCAGCCGACTCTACGCACAGTTTAATGGGAAATGACTCGCACCATGGGCACTCGAACTGGATCTTATCAAAAACAGGTAATTTTTCAATACCTATAATGCAACCTTATATATTTCATTTTTATTCCTATCAACAAAGATAAAGACACTTGGTTCACCGAGTTTAACATGGCTGCTAGGTATCTTCAGGTTTGTGATTAGTATTCAATGATGAATTTTTCACAGTATCAAGTGTAACTTATCAAGTTGAGTTTCTTACCCATTTGACAATGTCGTCAAGGATACCAAAAATTTGAGAACCCTTCAAAGCAGACCCATCACAGCAAGGGCTCATAACGTTCCATATCCATGGATGAGACTAAAACATCAGACCAGGTTAACAATAGTCAATGGTAATGTTAATCGATGTCATTTCCCCACTCAATCAAATAAACTGGACAAGGGAATAATGGTCTACAATTAATAGTGATAGTAACAAGAGGTGGCAGATATTCCACCTTCAAGCCTTGATTTATTTTATTTTGAGGAGACAGGTAGTTCCATGGCCATCAGTGCAGAACTTCTAAAAAGCCCAGTTAGTCTGATCTCCCCAAAACTTCTATTAGCTAGAACACTGTTGATGAGAAGAATCATGTCATGGATTGGGAGGAGCTAACCGTCGAGTCATGATTGACTAGTCTTCTTCGATCCATGAGCCTACTGGAGGGCTGATAAATATTTGCAATACATTTTATGGCAATAAAGCCTTTATTGGAGGCGTGATGTAGGACCTACATACAGACAGGAGTCTGTCACTTCCATAAGTGGTAATCTGGTCAGGTTTCTCCAAGGCCCTGAGAGTGTCGGCCTCATCTCCCACGCCTGGTTGGACAATGAAGGTCCAGGTTTGAAGATGAGTAAACAGGGGCACCGATGCTGAAGGTCAATCCGTTGACCCTAACGGCATTGGGTAAACCAGCCCAGGACCTTGAAAACTCCATGACGCTGGGGGTGGCATTCTTAAAAGTAAGATCTCAACGGTTGGCCCACTGATTGGGCTGTCGATTTTCCTCAGGCGGGATTAATACCTAGTCCGGCAAAGGGATGTTCGATGTTTTTCTTGGATCGACTATGAAATTTTCTTTAAACCTGGCTGTTTTTATCAAAGGAAAGGCATTTTGATTCAGTTGGCTGAAGAGGACCGTTGAAAAACAATCTGAACTTCTTTTATCCCAGAATTGCTTATAAATTTTTACCTTATCAAAACAAAAAAATTTCAATTGAATTAACTGACGCAACATTATTTTATCATAATATATGATATATACAATATATATATATATATATATATATATATATATATATATATATATTATATATATATATATATATATATATACTATATATATATATATATATAAAACAGTGCATATATATATATATATATCCATATACATATATATATATATAGCTATATGATATATATATATATATATAATATATATATATATATATATATGGCTATATAATATATGCATATATATATGAATATATATGACAAACATTATGGCTACAAATGTTGTTTAATATCCATTCTAATAAATATATATCCCTGGTCCATATAATTGATATGGTTCATTTGCTGGGATTCAGTCCATACAGAAGACAATTTCATGACAAGCTCTGTAACTATTGGGATATCAAGAAATATATACCACATAGCATAATAATCCCTGAAACTTCAAATGTCAGGCAATATCAAATAAACGTTATTTGCTCTTAATATCTCCGATGAAATAAAAAACAACAGGATGTATATAAGTTTATAAATATATTGGGACATACATATATACGAATGTTCGACACGGAGCTATTCAGGGACCATATATTTGACGTTACCTGGCCATCTGGGCAGGTAAGTCATTGCCGGCTATGAACTGTACATCGTTCCCGTTGTCCAGGCCAGTAATAAAAATTGGAACCTAAGTACACATGTACCTGGTTTTCCTGTGTACATGATAGTTCAATTATGACGTGCATCAGTAGCTCTTAATGTACATTTTTTAGCACCTCCTGATGGAGGATACAAAACATGAAATGTACAAATATAAAACCTCACTATCAAGGTTGAATGACGGAATATCTCAGGCAGTCAGTCAAAGAAATTTATCATCGCCAGGGTTGATTTTGTTGCAATAGTTGGTACTGCTCTTGTACCCGCCTGAAGGAATTATTGAGTGAGGTCCAGTTGTATTACCACTGCGATATCAAGAAGGGTATAAATCATTGCCAAGTCTGCTCTACAACTGTTCCTGTCTGAGGGCTGATATGTACGATACTTTGGGTGAGGCCTCCGCTGATTTAGATATCTCCCTTGTACCGGGATATAGTGGGCAGGCATGTAAGAGGGGTTTGGATCCCATCCCCTCATGTCAGGGGAGGTCTGGTCTGACATTGGCACTGTGTGATGCCGTGCAGGCAGCTGGGGAGATCTAAGAGGCACCTATACTATTTGGATCCACTGGATTTTCGTTGTTTGGAGGAGATTCTTAGCCTCCCCTGGAGGGTCCTATATAGTTAAAAGAATATGCTCATCATTCTGAAGAGTCAAAGTGACCTTGAGGTGGACAATAATCGGAGGATAAAATTTTAGAATCCCCATTTATACCATATAAACTACTCACCCCCTTTCCGTTCGGTTTATGTATAAATGAAAGGGGGACAAATTTCAATCAGACTTTGCCTGATAAGATCAATAATGTCAAGGTTAAGGGACTGGTTTTCCTCTGGAAAAAAATTATTTCGGACCCAAGCCTGAGATTCCAATAATGATTGGGTCATTAAAAGTAACTGCCACATTTCCAACCTTCTCCCGAGGTCTGGACTTATTATTTCCTAGGGCATCTTTGTAAGAGGCGGAGAAGTGTCCCGATTGTCTGCAAATGTTCCGTGCAAATTTTTTCCAGTGATCTCTTTGGCTGCCTGCAGAGCTGCGCGTGGACGCTTATTAGGCGTTTCCCCGGGAGAAAAGTGCAGGCTCTGGGGGTTTATTCCAGCAGTGGCTCTTTGAATGCCTGATCTTTCCTGCAACCCGCACACCTGGGGCTTCTGTGATTGCCCATTCTTGGGTTGAGGGGCACTGGATGGCCAGCAGGTGGATTAATTCTGCCCTGCAGGAGCTCTCCTGGGGGTGATGGGTATCCCAGAAATCGGCAATCGTCTGGCCCAGCATTCCACCAACGTCATAGGCTCCTTCGGTGATGAGTGGCGAGGGGCTGGAGAGGGAGCATAGAGTAGGGAAGTGCTCTATTTTCATTTGTTCAATGGCCTTGTGGAGGGTCGCTTAACCCCTACAGGACTCAGACCATTTGGCATGGGCGAGTTCGGACTGGTAGGCCTAGTCTGCCCAGGTCTGGTTTACTTCCTAACTTGCTCCCGCCAGCACCTCCTCCAGCGTTCCAGGGGTTGTTTCTACGCCTTAGCGATAGTCTGTCATGGACGACATCCCAATTTTCTTGCTCCTCCTGGAGGGAGCGGGCACAAGGGCCTTCCCTCAAAGACTCAGGCCCAACACCAGGGAGAGGTTCAGCAGCACTCAGGGTGACGCTAAGACTGTCTCGCGGTGTCGAGCCACACCGGCCCGGCCTCCATCCATTTTGGCATGCAGGCAAGTGCCTGGCTGAAGGCACTCATCCCCTGGGTGCAGGTGGAGGCGGGGGCCACTGCAGCAGCACGAGTTCATGGGCACGCTGCTTGTCCTTTTCTTCCCTTTCCGCGGCTTCTCGTTTCTCTTGAGCCTGTCTCTCTGCTTCTCGCTCCTGTCTCTCTGCCTCTCGTTCCTGTCTCTCCGTTTCTCGCTCATGTCTCTCTGCTGCTTCTCGTCTCTCTTGGGCCTGTCTCTCTGCTTCTTCTCGTCTCCTCTGGGCCTCCACTTTCTGCCTGTATTATCCTCCATCCTCTCCTGTACCCAGTCTCTTAGTTTCTCAGAAAGGCTGGAGTTCTTCCTGAGGAGACATGAAGAACTTGGAAATCCTCGCTCTGCTGAGATCTTGTCGTCATTTTGCAGGTGGGAGGATGCAATACACAGAATTAATTTTCCCAGAGCTGAGGAATTTGGTGATTCTTTTCCCAAAGGAAGCATGAATGATCTCCCGCCCTGGCACAGCAGACTACAGTGGGGAATTAGGGAATTGGAATTCTCTGGTCTCCCACCCGATGGTCGGGCTGATTTAGGGAGAATAGGCAAAACGGGCCCAAGGTGACAAACTGTTTTGTTTGGGACGATGATTAAAAATAGATGTCACCAAATTTCAAACAAAGCAGGCTTATTGGGGACTGATTTGGAAATGAAATGGTCTCACGAAATAATGGTTATTGGGGAATGATGAAATTGGTCTCACCAAATTACCGGCTTCTTGGGGACTAAAAATGAAATGGTCTCACCAAATTACCGACGGCTGGCTTACTGGGGACTGAGATTGGAACATATTGGTCTACCTAGATTACTGACACAGGCTTGTGGGGACTGATTAGCGAAATGGTCTCGCAGGTACCGGCGAGTTTACTCTGACTGATGGGGATGAGATTAGAATATATAGGTCCCTAGAATTCCGCACAGACAGGGTCTGATTGGTGGGTAATTTTGCCCATGGGAGAAAATTTTTAATTCTCAATGACAGTGGGTATTGGTAAGTCCCAAATTCTTAGCACATATGCAACACAAAAGCCGTAGTAAAAAAAAAAAAAAAAACAGAAACAATACAGAACATATAACGTCAGACCCCAATAATGCAAACAATTTGGCGGAGTGAGCAAGGGGTTGCAAGTAAAAATCAAACAAAACAAATTTTCACATTTTCTAACTGGGCTACGAATGTCAGTCAGGCGCTTTTGCCTCCTGTTCTGTTTATCTTATAGGCTGCTGGGCCAGCTGTCTGCGACAAATGAATGAATGAACCTGGTATGTTTGTAAACAAACTCTGTACTTCCCGAGCGGAGGAACGAAACGACGATTTATTGAACCTCTATCAGTTCTTGCTTTTTGCCTAGCATAATATATGATTACGCCTATTTCTAAACGAGAGAGAGTAAAAATGAGTCAGCAATGCTGGTCTGACTTTTGAACACGTGTTTGCAGTCTATTTCTCGGCACCTGCCAAGGATTTGATTTCAAAATCACAGGTTTCACCCAGGAGGAATATCGCGCTATTCCTTTAATGGTTAGAGCCTAAATAACCTATTTGAATGGCATGCAAATACTGTGCAAAGGCTTTCAAAGCTAAATTTCGGCAATCCTCTCTCGTTTTCTTTGACATCGCCCTACTATAAAAAAAAATCCTGGTTTTGTCATGTTTTAAAGTGTCTATGCTAAATAAAACACAGTTTACTTACATAAGAATTTCCTTGGCCTGTTGCGCTGGCTTTCAAAAGTTTGTAATCTGTCTCGTATCCACAGCTTAGCTGAGCTAATTGCTGATTTACAAATTGGCAACAAAACAAACAAAAGGAGAGGGGGATGCAATCGTTACAGAGAATCACTGGTCAGTCGCTTATTTTTATGTTTCCTGGTGCAGGTAAATTTTAAGTCTTCACATTCAGTACTTTACTCTACAATGGCCTTGTAAGATAACCAGGAACACATAAAACAAAAAAATAAAAGGAGTTATACAGTAGCTTAGGGCTCCTTCTCAAAGGGAAGTGCGTGAACCCGTGGATACAAAAATAGGTATATTTATATGACAGACAAGATCAAAGGGGAAATGAATTAAAAACACGTTAAATTGCTGCTGCAGAAGTCCTCCTGAGGAGGGGGGGGGGAAAGCTTGGGAATGCCAGGAAGACGGACCAAGGAGAATTCTGCTACGATCATCCTTCTGAAACAATGAGGACCCAGGTTACAATCTAAGGCTGGAATTTAGGGAATGCTACCGAGGGTGCTGAGGGCACCAAGGACAGCCTCGAGGCTTGACTAGTGACTTTGAGCAAGACGGCAGTGAACATGTGGGCCGGGATTGAAGCAAGAAGCTCAGGGAATACCCAGTTACAGGCCCAGAAGTTTAATAAATGCACAAGGGCAAAAACAACGTGACTAAGCAACTCTACCGGTACTTCACCAGTCTGGGAGCGTAGGCTAACGTCGGCATCAGCTTATTCCAGTCCTTCTCAGCGTCTTCTGCAAAGGGGACCACGTGTGTGTGACAAGGCCTCCCCACCAAGGCCGTACTCTTGGGTTGTAGGTTGGGTGCGGGAAGGAAGGGCACCCTTGTGATGATAAAGGGCTGCAGTTGAGTTTCCGCTCGCTCTGGGATTTGCAATTCACCACTTGCAATGGATACTGGCCACGTGGTTGGAGTACACAGGAAAAGGCAGCTATGTCCACATGGCGACGAGGGAAAGAAGGGGGAGGGGGGAACGTCTGAACTCGTGACCACCTACATTCGCGACTAGGCTGTGTGTGAGAGCGAACTTCTGGCGCCGTGGCCTTTTATTACTTCTGACCGGGAGTAGGGGGGCCCGATGGCCTGACTGGGTCACAGCTCCTATACCAAAAGAAAGGGCACCAGTCAGTTACTGCCCTAGGCTAAGATTATCTCCTGAGCGTGCCTTAAAACCCTGAATTTACTGCTTGAAACTAACCCGAACCAGATTTCACTACCTTTCACAGGTTCAAATAGACAGAGGCCTATCTATCGGCCAAGCAAAAGCAGA
The DNA here is from genome assembly GCF_040412425.1 of Macrobrachium rosenbergii. Classification (NCBI taxonomy): domain Eukaryota; kingdom Metazoa; phylum Arthropoda; class Malacostraca; order Decapoda; family Palaemonidae; genus Macrobrachium; species Macrobrachium rosenbergii. The sequence continues at coordinate 81,334,642 of NC_089748.1, forward strand.
AAGGAGGGTGCTTTTTTAGCTTATTTTGGTGCTAATCTTTACAATATATATATATATATATATATATATATATATATATATATATATATATATATATATATATATATATATATATATATATATATATATGTATATTTTATAATGTGTTATAATATATAAAACCATTCTACAAGTGTGATATGTATCTCTGTGAAATTTTTTATGTTCTGCTTGCAGAATTGTCATTTGTTGTGAGATATGATGATGTGATTTTAAAATGTCTTTTCTTACAGATAAATTGTATGGCATGTGATTCTGAAATATGTTTTGATATGTTTTTTTTCATTTGTTTAATATATTGTGCAGTATATTAAAGTGTTGTGGACTTGAATCCTTAGCGTGCTGTAGAGAGGGAGAGATATTTTTGAACCATTATCGATTACCCACATCCTGTATTGACACAAGTGTTTGGAGAAAGGCAAGGGCCTCTTGTCTTATCTGACACGAGTTGACAGCTATCGGCCAATTGTATGTTAACCATTTGTTCTGTGTGCCTATTCTGAAATTATTACCTTTATCTGTGCCTGTTATATGTTTCCATAATCTTGAGTAGAATAGGATGAGGAAGTGAGAGAATGAGGTTGACACACTGACCCGACCAAGAATTTGGTTGCAAAACACTTCTCTTTGTTTGTCCAGGTGTTTTGAGTGAGCGGATGTCGGTCATAGAGATAAGGCGCTGAAGTCTAGGTCCTGTATGTATACTGTACAAGGACACTCTCTATGTATAGCGTTGTATACTTATGTACTTTGAGTATTCTGGGAGGATTGAAGATAAAAGAGGAGTACTGAATCAGAAAACAGTGAAAGGCCACAAAGGGGGTTGCTGGCAATAGGTCCTCTCTCTCCCTCTCTCTCAATTACCATTCATATATATGGTGCTATACTGGTTGCTCTCCCATTTTGTACAAGTTTTGTTAAATTCACCCACTAAAGTTATAATTTTGTAAGAGTGATCTAAGTTTATTTATATTGTGCAAGCATTGTGTAAAAGTGTATAATGGTGTATTTTGTAAAAGGTAACGTGATGTTTACTGGTTTTTATTATGTTAAGAGTTAAAGTGTTGTTCTAGGAGGTAAAAGAGGTTTATTATTTTGATAAGAGGTGGATAATATCTCTTTTAGTGAATTCTAATGTGTCTTGCTGCTAATTATATATCATTGTGTATATCACTGTGACTTGGCAGTGTTGTCTTTGAGAAAGTCTTAGAAGATGTGAGTTTAACCTTTTTAAAAGTGAAGGTGATCTTTGAAAGATTGATATAATCTTTGAAACATATTTTTTGTCTTTGTGAAATAGTTGTTGGTATATTTCCATTTTGCATATTTCATTCCTTATATGTCTGTGTTATCACTATTACTCTAATTTTATAAATTAGTGTGTTTTCCAAAAGTGTTGGTGATTGCTTACCATTTTGTCAGTGCATAATTATTATTGAGATTTCAGTGAGTACTTGTAATAATTTCATTTATTGATGTTTTAGTGAACACTTGGTGTTGGGTTTGATTAATCAGGCATATATTAAAAACTTGAGGAAAGTTATGGTTTGAATTCAAATCAAACTGCTTTACTTAGTAAATTAAAGTTTTGTGAATTAATCTGATTAAGAAATAATTTAAATCTTATACTGTTATCAGATAACAGTAAATCTTTTGAGATTGTGAACTCTGCATATAACTCTGAACTTAGAAATAAATTTGTCTGTTTAAAGTTTTAAAAGCACAGTGTTTCATTTTGACCACCAGTGATTAGAGAAATTAATGAATGTGTACAAGGTTAGTGATATACCTGTTTGTTCACCTGAGACTTATCTAGGTGAAATAGAACCAGAGAAACCATTATAGTGTTTGTTGAAGTGATGCCCATTTTCCACTAGTCTGTTTATAGCTCGTTAGTTGTTACCTCACCCATAACTTGATAAAGTTAGATTGATTATCTCAAGTGATAAGTTTTATGGGATCACTGTACCTTTAGAGTATTCTATCTTAATATATTTGTTATGAAGTTTCAAGTATCTGGTCTGAAGTGAGGTAACTTTTTGGTCTTATTATTTGTGTAATAACCAGGTGCTTGATCACTTCGTGACAATATATATAATATATATATACTTATATATATATATAAATATATATATATATATATATATATATATATATATATTATATTTATATTATAATATAATATATATTACATTTATAAATATTTTGCTGTTTGCCAATTGCATTATTTTAGTAGGGATATTATTCTAACAAAGACAGGAAGATGTCTTTTGAACTCAGAACAAGACTTAGGGAAGTAGGCTGTGTTTTTCAAAATGTAAGGTCCTTTAGTAGCAGATAGGTTAGCATTTTGGGCCTAACCCATAGGGAGGGTTTACCAAGAAGCCTCTAGTTATGAGGTGGTCTTAATCTTCCTTTTCCCTGTTCATTATTTGGGATGTTTTGTCAAATTTTCAGACTGCCAGAGGCGACATACAACTGACGAAAATTGCCGAGTGACAGGAACCATGTTTCATTTGCCAAGCCAGTAGACTGTTTCTTTAAATTTACACATCTGTCTCTTGTGTCAACTCTTCTTTGTGTCTTTTCCTGTCTGTTTTTTTTACTTGAGTGAATCGACATATATTTATTTTTATGAATTTCGATCGTCAGTTGCATGCTTCAGATGTTTTGCTGAGATCAACTGGTTAAGTTTGTACTCTTTGGGAATGTATTGCTGACTTGACTTATTTTGTCAAATAAATTATTTTCCCTTGTTTTCCTTCCGACCATTTGAGGGAACCTTGGATAATGGTGAGTTGGTACTTTAGGAAGTCTACCAGTAGTCTTTTGATATTGCATAGTGACACTTATAAGCTATTCCAATGCAGGAAGTAGGACTTTGGGAAAGTCATGTAAGCAAGTAAATTTCCTCTCAACTGGATCCTGGAGCCCCATTGTTGGAAGAGAAACTAGCATTTACCTGCTAAACTTACATAATACTGGAGTACATAACACCGTTGAGACTTATTCTTCACTTTCCTCCAGGAAAATTAGGTGTGCCTTTTGTATAAAATGATCTTTGATGACCAAGTTCAGTAATTTTTCACTAATCAAGACAACATTTTTTCTTTGTTGGGATTGTAAAGGTGGGAAAATAAAGGGGGTTTGATGTAAAATTTGAAAACAGTTAATTTTCCAATTATCCACTACGTATTTTTGCTGCCATCGTTTGTAAGAAATCCAGTTAAGTAATTGAATTAGCTTTGGGGTAAAACGTTGATGACTTTACATTTGACAGTAATGAGGAATTACGAACAGGGCTTGATACATTACAATAACATCTTTAAATGGGTTATTAGCCACAGTTAACATATGATGGGTGGAGATTAGATGTTACAATAGTTTTCTCTTCTTGTCAAACTATATGCTGAATATTGAGAAATAATATGAATCCATATTATCAAGTTCAAATACAGGTTCAGGCAGTGGTTGCACACCACGGAGGCAAATTTTTGGAGATATTTTATCTATAGGGTCTTTAAAATCGACTTTAATGAATGCAGTATGTCTGTATGGTTCTCAGGTAATTTTTACTAGGAGAATATTTATATCACTATTATTGTATTTTAAAAGTAACTGATAGGGGCTGCTTGTGGAAATTCCAGTTAGTAACTTGAAATTGTTTATATATGTTATATCATGCGACTTTTCCTAGTAGTTTTAATGGTTATATAATATAGTATGGGATATTGAGGAAACTATGTACATGTATGGGGACCAGTTTCAGATATATGTTAACTATAAGTCAGGATGTGTTTTAGTTCATGATAGCTATATTTGTGACAGTAGTATCTTTATGCTCATAAATGTTGACTGGTTGGGATGTAGAAGAATGTTAGTACATAACCAGACTCCTTCTGACTATGACTTCTGAACATTCCAACATGAGTACAAGGTGGCCTCTGCAAAAGACTCTCAATGAGGTGTTCTGTAGGCTGAAGTGTCCATTTAGTTCCATAATTAATCAGATCGTTTCTTCTACAAGGATCCGGTCTCTTCGATTGGCGTGTAGACTGGTCACGCAGAGGTTTTGAGTTCTATATATGTCTTCAATATATATATATATCTTCATGCGGCATCTTCATTGGGAACATCGGGTTGTTATTGCTATTTAAGGGAAGTATACACAATTCCTCCACTTCACTCCAGTGCCAGAACATAATTTCTTTGTGCCAAATCAGTATATTCATATATCTATATATTTATATCGGTATCAGGATATTTGTGGTCATTTATTCGTATAATATATATATATGCACAAAATACTGTGAGATATATATCACCTGACAGATCAGCCTGCCATATATGTGGCTGTCCATTTAGTATGATTCTGAAATGAATAACTGTTATTTCACTAGTGCTGTTTATTATTCCTATATATATAAATAGCATCTGATAGCTTTTAGGTCACAGTATTTTATATATTGCAATACACAGTAGATGTTTAATTAATGGTGTGGTGTAAGATATTTGAAGAAACCTTGAGGGATGTTTATATGTTATTTGATTTATTTCCTAATTAAGTAAAACTGTTATGTCAGGTATTTTCAAGATATGGGAACTCATACAAGATTTTGTGAGTGCATTCACGGAAATGTCAGGTTCTGGTATGTGCATTTATATGTATATTCTTTTGGGCAGAGTCCCAGGATGTGAAGAGTTTAGTTATGAGACAAATGATCAGAGAAGACCAACACTGAACATTATTAAAAGTCTTTATAAAGACTCTGTGGTTTTTATACCTGTCGATTAAGACTGTGAACATTGCTGTTTATAGGAACCACGTTTGATTTCCCAAACTGTAGATTATTTATTTCATTTATATATGTCTCTTATATCAAGCATTTATCATATTAGTGTATATTATAAATAACATGGGAGGAATTCCCATATCTTTATGTATTTTCTTTAATAATGAGTTTATCTGACTTCTTCAGATGTTTCGCTAGAAAAGAGGTTAAAGATGTACTCACTTGGAATATACTGGACTTATGACTTATTTTGACCTATGTGATATAGTATGTAAATATCAATAATTAGTTAAATATGATGGACTGTAATATGTTTGATCTTTTGGGGAATATTAGTATTCCATTTTATTTCATCTCTTATATTTTGCAATCCAGTTATGTTTACATTTTGTCATATAAATTATTATGGGTAAAGTTTGTTTTGCTGTATAAGAGATAGAGAGAGATAGAGAGAGAGAATGCAGGGTGTGTATACAAATATTCACTACCAGTAGCCTTTTGATATATCACTATCAAGCTACCAATACATGGGACTGGTCGATATTATGTGAAACAGGTAAGCAATGAAATTTCATCTCGACTGGGAAACATATATATAAACAACTTCAATCCAGATATGTTATGGCCTGTTACACGATTGCATTATTAAACATTTCGTCTGCATAATTGAAAGAGCAAAATATAAAAATTTTCATGGATTTGTTTGTAAATGCAACGTAGCGAAAAAGCTATAAGGGTATGATGTCCATGTTCATTACCCATAGTAGTTCACCTATATATAGGTATCCATCAAAAGGTTCTGAACAATATAAATATAGGCGATAGCGTGATATATACAGAGCGAGAGCGTTATATATATCATTCAAATCTGACTATGAGTAAACACCACTAAAGCAAAGAGAAAGATACTAGCGTAACTATATATCGTTAATCATATATTTGTACAACTATACAAGCGTTACTAATATAAGCTGCTATATATATTCATTCGATTTTCGTTATATATAAAGCAGAATGTATCAATATATTATATTTCCAAATAGACCGATACAGCAATAGGGATTCAGTATGTATAAATGGAGAAAATACATTACATTAGGAATAGGATTTCGAGCAAGACCAACAATGTGGACAATGATTTTGGAAAACAGCTCAAATATTCATCTTGCGGTCGGCCATGTTGTCACACGCGTGGCAGAAAAGCAATTGAGGCATTTTCATCTATATATATATAATCAAGATATAGAGATAGAGAATATAGATATATAGATGTGGCGTAGGAGGGATAAGGGATGTATATATAGGTATGAAGTTTATTTATCTTTATAAATAGACTATTTACCAAATTCACATCTCTCTCTCACTCTCTCTCTCTCTCTCTCTCTCTCTCTCTCTGTTTGACTTAAAGATGAGATTATATTACTACCACATATATTATATAGACAGAATGCAATCCCAGCATATATAAAACGATTCTTATAATATATATCATATATTTATATACATATAAATTTCATATATATACGGCTATATATACATATATTTCTTATCAAAGAATATAATAGGGCATTTGAATATAATAATATATAAACGTTTTGAAGTCTCAACTCTACACGTTATTCATATAATATATATCTTATGATATATATATAATTACTTATAATGCATGATATATATAAGAAAAAACAAGTTTGAAACGTTTGTATATATATAATCCCCTTTGAAAATCCTAGGTATGTATCGGGTATACATGAGAAATGTATATGTGTGTATATAAATTTATATTTATATATATATATATATATATATATATATATATATATATATATATATATATATATATATATTACATATATATATTATATGTGTACATTATATTCATGGGAATAGAGATAATTATAATTGATCTGCGCTTTTAATATATATCCAACAATATCCGAGGTTCTAGAAAATACTGTTTTGGTGGGGAAGGGATTTGCTTATATATATAGCGTAAAATAATATATATATATATACCCCTTCTTTAGCTAATAATAACACTACAACGCAAATGGATTTTATTGAGGCATGCCTTCAATTAGAATCATTCAATATGATGCCTCTTTTATTAAAAATTATGTGTTATAGACTAATTGATATTCTAACTGCGTAAGATATCGTCATTTAACACTAATAT
>NC_089748.1:81346649-81354149 GCF_040412425.1 Macrobrachium rosenbergii
TATATAATATAATGTGTGTGTGTGTGTATATATATATATATATATATATATATTATATATATATATATAATATATATATATATATATATATATATATATATATATATATATATATATATATTATATATATATATATATATATATATATATATATATATATATAATGTGTGTGTGTGTGTGTTGTGTGGAGTGAAAGATTAGGTGTCTCCCTAGCGAGAAAAAACAAATGTTTCAAAATAAAGTCAAAATATCAATCTAAATACAAATGTCATACGACGTGATAACATCTCAAGCAAGTATGAGGAAGAGACAGATTTCATCAAGCCACAGCTGTCGTAATCACCCGAGTTTCTGTTGCAAATGTGGCAAAACGGGTTGTGTTTGCATTGCCATTTCCGAAGACCATGGATCAAAATAAGGAAATACAAGGGAAGGTTAATTAATTCTGAATATCGTAATTCAGGGGAACTGAATATTTTTTAAAGTGGCAAGTTCTAATTCAGCTACAAGTCTTAATTAAACTGAACTTGTCCTTATCAAGGATATGCCCTTAAATTAAATTGATCAAGATATTCTTATTGGTATAGCATTCAGATCAATACACCTGTGATACAGTAGACCAACGTTTAGAACCTCAATGGACACCAATTATCAATACACCTACTTCCTTTATGGTGCACTTGGGTAAATTTATGATAAATTTATCGTAACAAGTTTTCATCATATTCTTCTTGCTTACTTGGTTTAAAATTTTGATTACCAATACTCTAAATTCAAGTACAAAACACTGACACTTCACAGAAACGTGGCTAAATGGAACCATCTCTTACATAAAACTCCATTACCATGTTTCTTGGAGATTTTCCCCACATAAAATGGAGTATATATTTAATAATTTGAAAATTGAAATCCTTGTGTCTATCATATAATCTTGCTAAAAATCTCTCATTGGGTACATCAATCTTAACGTACAAAAAGGAAGTCTTATGATGTAAAACATTCGTTTTGGTTCTGACCACTAATTCGCTTCGGCATTCATTATTTTTTGTTTTAATTTTTTGGTGCTATTCAGAAACAGTATATCATCATTGTATTTAAAGCCTTGCTTAATATATTGCCGGAGTGTTGTGCTGCACAAATCTGAATTCATGGCAATGTGAAAACAAGTAGGCAAAATCTGGGCTTTGGTCATTTTCAATACGTATACCATCAGTCTTCTTGAAAATTAAATAACTTAATTGAAAATAGGTATTATTAATTTTAAAAACTGGATACACATGATGAGTGATGTTTATCAAAAGAATAAAAATTCATAAAAGAACTGTAGCTCCAAAACGCTGGTAAGATGTTTACAGTAGGCTAAGAGTTTCATTCTCGAGTTCTAAAAACACTTATCAATAATTTTTGTTAGGATTGGTTGGATTCAAGGAATTTCGGCTAAAAAGCCAAGCATTGAGGCAACTTCAGCCATTCAGCAGTACATAAAGAGAAAAGGGGGAGTTGGAGTGGATGGACAGTAAGACAGAAAGACCTAGAAAATAAATGAGATGAAGTACAAGGGTCTGAAGGTGAAACTGGGAGAAAACCCTCCAGCTGCACTAGGAAGTAACAGTTAGGGAGGCTGGGCAGCAGGACTGAAGCAAGGGAGCGGGAATGGAGGTAAAATAGAAGGTTTAAAGGCGGGTGCAGCTAGAGACAGAATGGATGCTGCAAACACCCTTTAGTAATGCCTATAGTGCAGCATGTGAAATGCACTGATGGCACTAACCCCGCGCCCCCTCCCCCACCACCACCAGGAATTGCTGTTTAGGTTACAACGAAGCGGCGAGTAAAAAGCAGTTTCAAGGTGTATTCTGACTTATTAACACAAAATCTCTGACAGGTCAAGAACTCTTGCGAGTGTAAAAGTATACTTTGACATTAGGGGAAAAACAGAGGGACGTCTATATACAGTCAGATGTGTTTTCTCACACCTGAAGAATAATTAACAGTTCTATATACAATTTAGGCAGACAGTTCTATATACAATTTAGGCAGAGATTTCAAATATATACAGCTGGAAAGCTTGCAATGCCTTACATACATTAGTAATTACAGTTCTAACAAGGACATAAAGTATCTTCTAAAAAATGCATAAAAGATTGTTTGAATCAGGTTCTCTGGATCTGTGTTTCCTGAGAGTACTTGGTGCATCGGGTAGATTTTGTTTTGAAGCGAGGATGCCCTGAAGGTCCTGGTGACAGACTGGGACCTCACAGTACTCCCTCCAACCCCAAAAGTAAGCCTAGGGGAGTGGGTCGCAGTCTGGGATTTAGGTTGGTTTTAATCTGTCAGTGGAGACCCAGGTGATTCTCATATCCACCGTCAGCTGATATGCTTTCTCTCTCCATTATAGCACGCAGTGTGGTCCTGAGTATGCTGGAGAGAGGGAGGCTCATATGCATCTATTCTTATGAAGGTGTACTTTGGTCTTTAAGGTCTTCGAGGACGTATTCTTTTCTTGCCATGTCATACACTGTCTTCGCCAGCATATTTTCCAATGCTCTACGGATGTCTGGAAGAATCGTGGGTTCTGTTGTGTTTTAAAAAAAATCTGCTGGTATTGCCAACGCTTGGCTGTAGATTGCTTCTGCTGGTGATGCATTGAATGCTGAGTGCAGGGCTGTTCTTAGTCCCAGCAAGACCCACGGTAATTCCTTTCCCCAACCCCTGCTTTGACATCTGGCGGTGAGGGCTGATTGAGAAAGCAGTGCAGCCACTCTAACATGCCGTTTGCTTCTGGGTTGTATGCTGTTGTGCGAGTGAGTTTTATCCCGAGGCTAGTGGCGAGGGAGCTCCATAAGGTGGAGGTGAAGTTAACTCTTCTGTTGCTTGTTATGTACTGCGGTACTCCATGCCTGCTGACCCAGTCTATTAGTGCTTTCACACAACTCTCTGTTGTCTGCTGCCTTACTGGTATTGCTTCTGGCCATCTGGTGTTCCTGTCGATGATCATGAAGAGACCAGTACCCCTCAGAGGGGGGCAGGGGTCCCACGATGTCAATGTGGATGTGGACTGGTTGTCACTGTGTTGTCTGGAATTCTCCTATCCCCGTCTGTGTGCCTCATTATTTTTGATGTTTGGCATGGGAGGCATTGTTTTGCAGACTTTTAGATGTCCGCCTTCATTTCCCAACAGATGTACCGCTCCAACAAAGTTCGGGCGGTGGATCTGCTTGTTGGGTGGGACAGGATGTGGCTGAAGTAGTAGGCTTTCTTTCTCAACCCTACTGGTAGGCATGGTGAGGGCAGCTGGTACTCGTCTTGCAGGTGATGGTCATCTCTCCATCATTGATGGATAGGTCGTTCCATGTACGGGCAGGGTTCTCCCACCGAAGTTGCTGTGGGTCCACGTCATCCTTCTGAGACGATGCTATTTTGGGATGTGATATCCCGATCTGGATGGTGTTGATCAAGTTTTGGAAAAGGATGTCTGCCATGTTGTTAGAAGAGCCCTTAAGTATCTGATGGTGCAGGAGTGTTCTGCTCTCAACAATAGGTGACACTGCCATCTTGCTGACCACCAATCTCTGCTTTTGGTGAAGGCATGTACCAATGGGAGATGGCCCTGTGGACTGCCAGTAACTCTCGGTCGAACGTGGAGTACTTTTGTTCTGCTGGTGATAACTTCTTGCTAAAGAATGCCAACGGCCAACAACCATCGTCTGTGTGTCTTGTTTGAGTACCGTGCCCATTGCTGCGCTACTCGTGTCTGTCAATAGGGCGTGGGACCTATCGTGCAAAAGAAAGATTAATGTGGCAGCAGAGGTGATTGCTTTTTTAGCTAGTGTGATGGATTATCTTGTTTTTCATACCAACATAAATTTTTAGGTTTTCCTTTTAAGCAATCATATATTGGGGCCATTATTTCAGCAAGACTGGGTATAAAACGGTGGCAATAGTTAATCATTCCCATGAATTCTTGGACTGATTTGATTGTTGTTGGTTTTGGGAAGTTGGCAATTGCTTGGACTTTCTTCAGGAGGGCTTGACACCTTCGGGGCTTATTTGGTGGCCCAGGAATTCCATTACTGGTCTTGCCCATTCGCATTTGTCTTTTTGGACTATAAGTCCATTTTCTTTAACCCTTAGTGGACGGACTGAGCTTCAGTGTGAAGTATAACAGGCTTGGGGAGGTGGACGGATTGAGCTTCAGTGTGAAGCAGAATTACGCACCAGTGTTGTGGCAATAATGATTCGAAACAAAGGTGCCAATACTTCTATATGCTATAAATTCACTAATGGCAACTTTTATACAGACGTGAGAGTTAGGCTAGTATCGGTCATGCTTGTGACTTCAAGTGGGAAGGTACTGCATCTCTCTCTCAGACGAGTCTTTTTGTAAATTTGCTTGTAAATATACGAAGGGGTTGCTGTTGTTTTTTGTTTTTGTCTTTTACGATAGTATGTCGGTTGTCAATGTAATTTTACAAAGAAAATTGCCAATAAATATTAGAAAAAGCATGTAAAAGTAAAAAAAAAAAAAATTACTGAACCTTCCTTCTCGTAAATTTACGTGAATATTTTACAACAAATATGCAAAAAATTTGTTAATGCTTTTATTTCTTATCTGTTTTGATATTGTGTGAGCAGTAATAATTTTATAAAATCCAAAAACTTATTTATTAGAAAAACATATAAGTTGGTAAAATTTATGATTGTCTTGTAAATGAGGCCCCACAAGGGGTTGTAAATAGCCATTTCAACTTCTCGTGGAAGGTAGGGAAAATTTTTTAGAATTTTTATTATATACAGTGTGAATGTACGTGTCATTCTCTTTCCATTGATGTGATTTTTTTTTTTATTTTGTCGACCTCAAAGTTTCTCTGGTCTGAGGTGCTGCACATTATTGATAAATTATGCCGTCCCTTAATGGTTAAGTATTTGCAGGACCAGCCTGACATTTCTCACGTATTGTTTGATGTTGGGGCTGAATACCAGTATGTTGTTGGCACTGACGACGCAGAAGGTAGGTTGCCCAGGATTTCATCCATCAGATGTTGGAAGGTTGCACCCGAGTTCTGAAGGCCAAAGCAGCTGTAGTTGAAGGTGCATGTGCCAAAGGGGGTAATAATGGCTGTTTTTTTTTATGTCCTCCTTTGCGATAGTGACTTGGAAGTATCCCTTCAATAAGTCGATCTTTGTAAATATTTTGGCCCCCTCCATCTGGCTGGCTATGTTGGCTATGTTTGCAGTGGGTACCTGTCAGGTACTGTCCTGATGTTGAGTCTCTGGTAGTCACTGCAAGGTCGCCATGTGCCATCAGGTTTTGGTACCATGTGTAGGGGAGATGCCCAGGGGCTGGAGGCTTTTTGGCATATTCCTGCTCGTTCCCTGTCCCAGAAGGCTTGTTTGGCGTGGGCGAGTTTTTCTGGGGCCAAACATCTAAAACGGTCGTGCACTGGGGGACCTCCAGTGACTATGTGGTGCTGGACGTGGTGCTTTGCGGGTTTGGTCAGGTTGTGCTGCAGGTCATCCTTAAATACTTCTGGGAAATCCTTCAGGAGTAGACTTATATCTGGTGCTAGACTTGGCATGAGTGGGGCTACAGGAGTGGGTCATGTGATCAGCTGCTGTTTTGCTACACTATTGTGGGCTTTTAGGAAGTCTGCTCCTAAAAGTGTGATTGTTACGTCTGCTGTGATGAACGCCCAGTTGTACTACTTCCCACCGAAAGACAAATTCATGGTACTTTTCCCATATATTGTCAGTGGGGCTCCACTGGCAGTGGACACCTGTAGGGTGCTGGGGGTTGGACTGAGGCGTTCAGGTGGGTTGGCTTGCACGAATGATTTGCATGCACTGCTGTCACCCAGGAACTCCGTATTTGATCTTTCGTCTGTGATGAAAAAACACGTTGATTCATTTTACCTGTACCTGGAAGAAAGACAGTGGAAAGCAGGCACGGTTTCTCTTACAGGGGAACCGGTCTGCTCACCACTGATGTTTATTTTGTTGGGTCACAGCCCTTTGCATGTTTTTTGACATGCAGCAATCATTTTCACATTTTCAGACTTCACTCCCGAACCTCCAGTGGTAGAAACAAATGACCTTGGGACATTCTTCTGTTTTGGGCTTGTACTTGGGTTTGTTTTTCCACCTGGAGCTCCAGTAGTGGTGTATGGGGGGTGCGGGGGGCCTCTGGATCGCTGTCCATCTCTGTGTTGGTCTGCTGCTGTGGCTGTAGGGCCGCTGCTGCTATAGGTGGTTGTGTAGGCTCTGTCAACTTGTGGGCCAGGTGGACGGTGTCAACTATCTTCAGAAAATCGTCGAGGTCCATGGTTGATGCACTGGGGATGGCCGAGACTGTTTGGTAGGTAATTTTGTGTGTAGGACCTCTCTCATAAGGTCAACGTAGTCTCTGGGTGGCCATCTGTGGCAGGGATCATAACTAGCTGCTGCAGTTGCTTGTAGATGTGAGATGGCTGCTGGTCTCCCATTGCTGCCCCTACGTTGTCTAGGAGTTTCCTAGCTCTGAGGGTAGGCGGCCTGCTGAAGGACGTTAGTTGGACCTTCAGAGTTTCATAGGTGATGGTGGTCTGTTGGCTGGTGAGTCATTCTGCGATCTGCTCGAAGACATTGTCTGGCAGAACTCAAGGATGGCGTCAGCTTTGCGGGATGAAGAGATCTTCTTAGACCTGAAGATGATCTCCGCTCTGAAGAACCAGATCTCTGGGTTGTGAGTTGTGAAGGGCTGTAGGTGGATGCTTGCTGCTGTAGTGCTGTCGCTGGATGGGCTGATGCTGGAGGTGTTGGCGGCGTCGGTCATCTTTGGGGTCACCAGTATAACGAGGCAGCGAATAAAAGGCGGTTTCAAGGTATATTTTGATTTATTAACACAAAATCTCTGACAGGTCAAGAACTCTTGTGAGCGTAAAAGTATACTTTGACATTAGGGAAAAACAAGGACGTCTAATACAGTCAGATGTTTTCTCACAACTGAAGAATGGCTAACAATTTTATATACAATTTAGGAAGAGATTTCAAATACATATGGTTGGAAAGTTTGCAATGCCTTGTATACATTAGTAATTACAGTTCTAACAAGGACAAAGTATCTTCTGAAAAATGCATAAAAGATCATTTGAACCAGGAGCGCTGGATCTGTGTTTCCTGAGAGTACTCAGTGCGTCATGTAGATTTTGTTTTGAAGCGAGGATACCCTGAGGGTTCCGGCGACAGATCCGGACTTCACAAGGTCTTACACGCTGTAACGAGGAATATTGGTGTACGTCGTACTGAACTCATATGTAACCACCGATTTTGCATTTTTTAATTTATCATATTCTTAAAATTTTAAGACTTATGTTGTTATCACTTTTTGACGAGTGAATTCTTCAGTTACATAACTTTATCTCTTTCTTCCCTTCAGTGTTAGTTTCAACAATTTACTTATCAACACAGAAAGTTGTTTCGTAAAGCAAACCGGCAAGGACACAACCACCCTTGCTTTCACTGCTT
>NC_089748.1:81359149-81361649 GCF_040412425.1 Macrobrachium rosenbergii
CTGGTTTCGTACAGGCAAAGTATTTTGTACTCTACCTCCAAGGACGAACATATCTCCCCATTGCTGAGTCAGAGGGCATTTCTGCCATTAAAAATTCATTATGGTTTGACAAAGTTGTTCCAGTGGCATGTCTCGTTAGTTCTTGTACAATACATATTGGCATGGCAATGTTCAGGACACAAAGATATAAATTTAAGAAACTACATACTATATGAAATTTACGTATATTGGGAAACAAGTAACCGGGATGCAAAATTATCGTATGTGTATATATATACATACATACACACACACACACATATATATATATATATATATATATATATATATATATATATATATATATATATATATATATATATATATATATATATATATATATATATATATATATATATATATATATATATATATGTATATATATATGTATATGTATATGTACATAATATATGTATACATATAGTGTATATATATATACATACATATATATACATTACACACACACATACACACACACACACATATATATATATATATATATATATATATATATATATATATATATATATATATATGTGTGTGTGTGTGTGTGTGTGTGTGTGTGTGTGTGTGTGTGTGTGTGTGTACATACATATATAAATAATCAACACACAACCACGTGTGGAACAGAAATAAATTTCTGACTCACATCAGGATCGAATCCAGGTCTTTCAGAAGGGATAATTCGAATGAAGTGCTGTCAGTTGGGTCATTGCTGAGTCGGGAAGTTGGGGAAAGCACGCTGGTATGCAAGCACTTAGCTTGCTCATGTAATTCCTTGGGTGTAGTTGCCCTCAGGTTCCAACTCCTTTTATGACTTGTATGGCCTAGTGGGAAGAGCCCTTGCCTTTTAATTGAAAGACCTGGGTTTAATCTGATGTGAGTCAGAAATTTATACACACACACACACACACACACACACACATATATATATATATATATATATATATATATATATATATATATATAATATATGTATACATATACAGTATACACACATATATATTATACTGTATATATATACAGTATATATATATATATATATATATACATATATATATATATATATATATATATATATATATATATATATATATATACTGTATATACAGTATACATATATATATATATATATATATATATATATATATATATATATATATATATATATATATATATATATATATATATATATTTATATTGTATATATATATATAAAAGTGAATGTTTGTTTGTATGTTTGTGTGCTATAGAAATCCAAACCACTTGACCGATCTAGACAAAATTTGGCAAATGTCCATCATTTGATTCAACTTAGATAACAGGGTAGGTTTCAAACCAGTACCCTCTTCCTCTTCCCCTTCCCCTTCCCCTATCCCCTTCCCCCTTCCCTTTGTAACTTACGTGGTAAGTGTTTGACCGATCTGGATAAAATTTGGCACGTGGCCATCATTTGACCCAACTTAGATAACAGGGTAGGTTTCAACCACGTACCCCCTTGCCCCTGCCCTTCCCCCACCCCTTTCCCCATTCCCTTTGTAACTTATGTGGTAGCCATTTGACCGATCTAGACAAAATTTGGCATGCAGCCATCATTTGACCCAACTTAGATAACAGGGTAGGCTTCAAACCTGTACCCCTTACCCTTCTTTTGTAACTTATGTGGTAACCGCTTGACCGATCTAGCCAAAATTTGGCATGTGGCCATCATTTGACCCAACTTAGATAATAGGGTAGGTTTCAAACCTGCACCCACTTCACCTTCCCCTTCCCCCATCCACTTCCCCCCTTCCCTTTGTAACTTACATGGCAACAGCTTGACCAACAGACAAAATTTGGCATGTGGCCATCATTTGACCCAACTTAGATATTGGGTAGGTTTCAAACCTGTACCCCCTTCTACTTCCCTTTCCTCATCCCCCTTCCACTTCCCCTTCCCCTATTCCGTTCCCCCTTTCTTTATAACTTATGTGGTAACCGTTTGACCAATCTAGAAAAAGTATGGCACATTGCCATCATTTGTCCCAACTTTGATAACAGGGTAGGTTTCCAACCCATACCCCTTCCCCTTCCCTTCCCCCTTTCCTTTGTAACTTATGTTGTTACCGCTTGACTGATCCAGACTAAATTTGACATGTGGCCATCATTTGATCCAACTTAGATGAAAGGGTGGGTTTCAAGCCCATGCCCCTTCCCGTTCCCATTCCCCTTCCCTTTGTAACTTATGTGGTAATAACTTGACTGATCTAGACAAAATTTGGCACGTGGCCATCATTTGACCCAACTTAGATAATAGGATAGGTTTCAAACTGTTACCCTCTTCCCCTTCCTCCATACCCCATCTCCCTTACCCCTTTCCCTTTGCAACTTATGTGGTAATAGCTTGACTGATCTAGATGAAATTTGGCAGTTGGCCATCATTTGACCCAACATAGATAATAGGGTAGGTTTCAAACCCGTG
>NC_089748.1:81369149-81399149 GCF_040412425.1 Macrobrachium rosenbergii
TTATTTTGCTTCTCTCTCTCTCTCTCTCTCTCTCTCTCTCTCTCTCTCTCTCTCTCTCTCTTTCGAGCGATGAGAGCGATGAGATCACTTTCGTCGCGAGCGTTAAGTTTGTGACTGAATGTGTGCTGACCTCCAATGAGTTTTGCGTGTTTCTTTTTAAAATTATGCATGGTTGTCTGTAATTATATTTTTTAAAATTAATATTTGCTATTTGATCTCTTCCGTAAAGAAAAACTTCCCTTCAAATGACAATGATGTCAAAACGACTAAACTGAAATAACTTTCTTTTCTGATAAACTCCGTGGCATCTGCTAAGCCTGTATTCATGGAGTGTTGATGCCCACTTAACAAAAGAACTTAAAGTTGGAACAGTTGTTATTATGAAATATAGACTTTATTTTATAATGTTAATCAAATACGTATAACTTTACGAAATAAAAAGATAATCAGTGCCCTGTTAACCTACGAACATTATTTGACTGAAACACATTAAAATTATAAGTCGTTCACGGTACCATTTACAAAAAGAAGCCGTAGCAGAATCTGCGTACAAGGCGAAATTTTTATGTGAAATGTACTACTGCTACGTCATACTTTGCTAGAATCCAATTCGCTAACGGCGTATTCCAAATATATAGGTTACGCAGTTCATTACGATTTGTCTGGAAATAAAAAACTAAAACTTCTCTGACATATCTCATATAAGAGAGATATGCAAGAGAAGCTTAATTTTTTTTATTCATTTCCAAATAAATAAAGTAAAGTCATTGACGGCAATGAATTTTAACGTATAACGTAAAAAAAATTACTTTCTTGTGACCGGTATACTGATAATTTTGCCCTTGAAAAGCAGAGCAAATGTGAAATCAGATCGTAATCTACAGTACAGAATTTTATAAAATTTTGTTTTAAGTTATTCATCCGGATCCAAAACTCCTGATTATAATGTCATCAACAGAAGAAGGACTCCAGCTACAGTTTTCGTGATATTCGCCTCGATTATTTTATGTAGGCATTTATCCTCCGGATTCGCTTGATCCTCATTATATAAAAAATACGCCCATCTAAATGGGTGCACTAAATGGGCGTCCAATCCTTATCCCTGTTTTCCTCCTAAGGAGACGATGAGGCAGGACGGGAGGGAGTGGGGGTGGGGTGGGGAGGGTTGTTTTCTGGCCACTACACTGAAAGCCCCTCCCGGGTCCGCCCAAGAATTTCGTATCAGATGGACTTGGGGGCTCTGACTGCAACTAAAAGGCTAATTCACGAACGTCAGGCTTAGATAAAAGTCTTAAATTGCCTCGAAAGGGAGGGTTCTCCATGACCTTTATGAACCTAAGATGTAAAGGTCAAATTTGCTTTGTCTCTCAAAGGGCTAATTGAACCATTTTGAAACTAGTGATTAGATAAATGCGCGATATCCATTACGCTCTCGATAAGGGAACAAACGTTGTAGATGTGAGAGAACCGAAATAGACTCGTAATGCATCCGATGAGAAGACTCAATACCCCTTCCCATATGTCCTGTGGGATTAGAGCCTATAAAAGACAACAAATGACACTGGCATCGAACTCATCATAAGCACCTTCTGTCATTTATTGGCGAGGCACGGGCGACTTAGTTGCCACTCGGCCCAGGCTTTTAGAGATAGATAATGGACAGCTTCTGGCGGCAAGGTGAGGTTTTGCCACAGAATTCCTTATACGGTCGAATATCTTGTAGAATTCAAACGGGTTAATCAACTCTCTTCCTCTTTGCAGCTCAGTCCTTCGGTATGATATTGAATAGTCCAAGTCGTAAGTTATTAGAATGGTAAAAGCCTTCAGCTTTTCGTTTGTCTGACTTGACAGTTGACATCGCTGACGTCATCCTGGCTTTAGAGGATGAATGGAATTCAACTAACTCGGGATGACTGTAGTTTGATGGATTATATCGTTATGAACATTGAAAATGAACTGCCTTTAAAAAATATAATTGTGAAAATTAGAATACATTGATATCAGAATATCAGATATTTCAAAATTTCTAATCCAATTGTAACTTGAGGGAAAGGCTTTTAATAAAGGGAAAGTATTTTCAGTCAGGTGTTAAAATTTATATCAGTATATATCTGTCTCTGTCTCTCTCTCTCTCTCTGTCTCTCTCTCTCTCTCTCTTCTCTCTATATATATATATATATAGATATATATATATATATATATATATATATATATATATATATATATATATATATATATATATATATTATATATGTATATATACATATATATATATATATATATATATATATATATATATATATATATATATATATATATATATATATATATATATATATATATATATATATATATATATATATATATTTATGTATATGTATGTATATACACACACACACACACACATATATATATATATATATATATATATATATATATATATATATATATATATATATATATATATATATACATATATACATATATATTATTATTGTCAACTTTATCAAAATTCATTCAAACTGGATGGAATATAGTGGAGATATTTATACAAAAAAGTTACAAGCGTTCTAGAACAAACAGTCCTCATTGTCAAATATCCATTAATGACCGGACACATAGTCCAGCTGTATTTATATGTATGTGCTGGCTTCTTTAATACTTTAATTACCATCCACCTCCAGTGTGGCCCACCCTTGTGACCTTGGCCTTTCTCTACCCGCAGCTTCTTCCAGCTGTGTATTTTCCGTACAGTCTCTTGTGTTTTTCAGTTTCTTTTCTTTCCTATTGTGGAGTATACGCTTTTTCTTGATATGCTGTCTTCAAAACATTCTCTACAGTCAATCAGCTCTTTGTTGGGTGAGTCAGCAGAGCTGCGGACTGTCACTCGATGGGCCGGAGTTCAATTCCCCGGACGGCTGATGAAGGGTTAGAGAAATTTATTTCTGGTGATAGAAATTCATTTCTCGCTATGATGTGGTTTGGATTCTACAATACGCTGTAGGTCTCGTTGCTAAGTAATCAACTGGTTCTTAGCCACGTAAAATAAGTCTAATCCTTCGGGCCAGCCCTAGGAGGGCTGTTAATCAGCTCAGTTGTCTGGTAAAACTAAGGTATACTTAACTTTTTCTACAGTCAATCTGGCCGTTTTGTTAGTGCTCCTGCACAAAAAAGTCATAGTTTCCCAGTCTATTTTGTGGTCTTTCTCCCAACAGTGTTTGGCAACTGCCAACGTGTGACTCTAGTGTCTTATGTTATGTATGTGTTTCTTACTTTGCTCTTTGCAGGATTTTCCGCTTTCGCTGTAGTACCAATCTTCACAGTCTATATTATATGTATATATACATATATACATACATATGTACATATATGTGTTATATATGTATGTATATATAAAATCATATATTTATCTATACCATAAATATACATACATACATACATATATGTTATATTATATATATGTATATGTATATACATATATATATGTATATATACATACATACATATATATATATATATATATATATATATATATATATATATATATATATATATATATATATATCTATATATATATGTATGTATACATATACAGTACATACATACATACATACATATATACATATATACATATATACATAAATACATATACTGTACACAAGCATATATATATATATATATATATATATATATATATATATATATATATATATATATATTTATACACACATATACACATATATATATATATATATATATATATATATATATATATATATATATATATATGCATGTAACCATGTAGTTGAATGGATAGCAATCGTAAATTTAGATCTAGTAAAATATTAAACTAAACATTTTTTCTAATTCCAAACCCATTTCAATAACATTTCTTATGGTAAATTATTAGGGACGCTTCATCCTTTCATAACACTGGAAAGACGACTCCTTTATAAAGTGTTTCATCTTGTACTGATTAACATATGGGAAATGTAATCTGATGAAACTAGCAAAGACATGATCTGGCTTATTTCATGAGTATGCATTCACATAATAATCATCATAATAAAGATGATAACGCTAAGAAATTCACATTATCGTGATAAACTGTTATGCAATAAAAATCCAATAATTTTTTTATTGTGGATTAATAATAATATGATGTTACAGTCATATTATTATTATTATTATTATTATTATTATTATTATTATTATTATTATTATTATTATTATTATTATTATTATTATTATTATTAATGTAAATAAAAATCCACAATTTTTTTATATAAATAAGTTGTATTAATATGCATAAGATAAAAACAGAGACCTTCGAACATCTGAACGGTCAGGTGTTCAAAAGTCTTTGTTTTTATCTTTTGCATATTAATACAATTTATTTATATAAAAAATTGTGGATTTTTATTTACATAAATAATAATAATAATAATAATAATAATAATAATAATAATAATAATAATAATAATAATAATAATAATAATATGATGGTAACAATTACTGGCAATGAGAGCATTAAAAGTAATTAGAAAATAAATCATTATAAAAAGTTTCAAGGTAACTGGAAGTACTTAAATTTAAATCCATTAATCCCCAAAACAGTACAAGTTACATAGATACAAGTAAACTTCCGTTCCATTACTAACAAAGTGTTAGGAATGTACCAGCATCCAGACATGTAAGCAGAAATCACGAGTGTTCGACAAATACCTTACGATATGAACTTTATTACTCGGCGGCTCCAACCCGCTAATGGAGTTCGTGGCGTCCTGAATGGAATACCGTAATAACTGTTATTAGGCAAAAAATGTCATTAACGACCATTTTATACGGAAGAGCACGTGTAAAGCTGAGCCATTGTAAGAAGGACATTATTCTCTTACATATTGTCGCTTCCCGCGGCTTAGTATAACAAAACCAGCAATTCAAGAGGGACCGTGTGGGATATAAGGAGAACCCCGTTCTCCATACACTTCGTATTCTTGCTGAGTTCAGCATTTCCAGTCCATCAGCTCTTTTCACTTGGACGCTTCACCCACATACCGATGTTCTTTTGCCTTCTTTGTTGAAACAACTCGGGACCTGAATCACGAATATGAGATTTATACTGGTTTACGTCACGAGAAATGTCTAAAACAGACAATTTCCAATTCCCCGAAAATTATTTCTAAAACGAGTTTATAACTATGATCGGAATTAGAAATGTAACATCTATAACTAGAAAATCTGGTATACATAGTTTTAGTTTCTATTAGAACTGCCTCAAGTAGAGGATAAACACACACACACACACACACACACACACACACATATATATATATATATATATATATATATATATATATATATATATATATATATATATATATATAATATATATATATATATATATATATATATATATATAGGGGAGTGGAAGTACTTAACATATAATCCATTTCATTAGTTATTTCATGGGGAATATTACAATATCAATGCCAGAAAATTTTGATGTCAGTTACCGATTCGTCAATCAAGAAATTATTAAGAATCCTAATCTCTATTAGCTACATCAAAATTAAGCACAAAATCTAATGTGTTTTCTTGAAAGATAAATCATTTAAAGATTATAAAAACTTTATTTCTTTTTAGTTCAGTAATTAGCTATGGCCCTGCAGATTCATGTAGCAGTAAAATGCTTCCTCTAACTTACCCCAGTTGAAATGCTTTCATATTTTGACAGGTATCTCGACTAACTGATATGTTTAGAGAAAACATATAAGCACTTAGAAAAAGTTATTTGATGAAAGAATTAAATAGACAATTCAAGTCTCTAAATTGGAATGCCATTATCTTTTATAACGTAGGACATTAGATATATGTTTTTAGAATTAGTTTGACATAAAGTGTAATTAGAGAGAGAGAGAGAGAGAGAGAGAGAGAGAGAGAGAGAGAGAGAGAGAGAGAGAGTCCTCAACCGTCTCCCTAAGAAATCTGAGACTCAGGAATGGAAATTATAACGTTATCGTATGCCTAATCTCCCTTTATCTTTCCTACCTGAGTAGAGACCCCCTGCTGTCCAGGAGACAAAAATCTGGATTAAGGGAACAGGATTAAGACAAAAGAATCAGTTAATCAGCGACAGACTCAAAAGACAAAATCAGGATCATCCAGACTAAGAGCGTCAAACCTAGAGCCTGGAAAGCCCTGGGTGTAATACCAGTTTGAGTCGTACCTTAAATATTTACGTTCCACTGTTTACTTTTCTTGAAAAATTTACACACAACAATATATATACACATACATATACATAGGAGGATACACACACACATAAGTATCGATATATATAATATATATATTCTATATATATATATAAGGCATAATATAAGATAAATATACTCAGGCATATATAGGCACCAGACATAATTGAATACTGCTTGTAATGCCCTCTTAACTTTCTCTCTTCCTCTCTCTCTTTATTGGATACGGGGGTAGGAACAAAGCCTTAAGATCCAAGTGCAAGAAATATGAAGAAAATTCTGAACGTCCCCCCCAGCAGGAAACGAAACCTAGGTCCCCTAATCAGAACGAGGTACCATTGTCAACCTGTAATATAACAATCACTTAATTTTATTGGAACAGAGTTTTTCGCTGGGAATAATGTGTGGTGCTTCAAAATAAAATATTTCCTGTACATAAATGTTAACTAATTGATTTAACTTTGTTTAGGTCATAAAAAATACAAATTTCAAATACCAGTAAATGTTTATTTTTTCTAAAATTATTTTATACATTTACTGTCATGATGTCAGCAGTGTTTTTCATGGTTTGTAAATACTACAAATAGTTTGGTAGGTTCATCGCAAATTTGATGTAAGATTTTTTCTACTTTATTTACTTGATTTTTTCGAGATGTAATGCAAGGCGAATTTTGTTTAGAGTATCAGAGTTGCTCGTATAATTTTCTATGTGAAAGTAATATATGTAACATTATTTATCCACATCAATTTGAAGAACGTTGACATAAGCTCTGATTGCATCCATAAGTACATTACTTACTAGTACAGAGAATATTAATCCAAAACACCTTTTTTCCTTAATTAAAAAAGCATAAAGGAAAATCAACAGCTCATTCGGGTAGGTATAGTTGGCAGGGTATTCATTTTCGAAAAACATTGCATAGTTTTAAAATCCTGTGAAAAAAATGCAGAGAGGACATATGTCAGGGGAAAAATTTAGCTGAGAGCAACTCAGACTAATGTAATAGCGAAGAATGCAACAGGTCATGATGCGAGCATTTTGAATTATGAAATGTTGAGTAGGTTTTCTTGTTTCCACTTCAACACCTCGGCTTTAAGCAAAAATATTTAGAAAAGAACAATAATTGGTATTTGAAATTTGTATTTTTTATGACCTAAACAAAGTTAAATCAATTAGTTAACATTTACCTACAGTAAATATTTTATTTTGAAGCACCACACATTATACTCGGTGAAAAACATGTTTGAACATTTGATAAGGTACTCTTAAGTTACAGGGATTTTTAACGTTGTCAAAGACAAGAAATCAATATCTTTTAACAGTGGGATCAGGTAACACATGACTACTTTACGATTCTCATAATAAAAAGTTTATAAAATGGACTGATAACTTGCCATGTCTCAAAGAGGATACTCTCTCACTCTCTCTACAAATAAATACAAATAAACACATAATAATAATAAATAGATAATAAAAGAATTTTCATTAACAAACCAAGTCTCTCTTTATCTCTCTCTCTCTCTCTCTCTGAAAGTTCTCTGATACACAATTCTCTTACAATAATATATAAAGATAATAAAATGGACTAGTAATTATGCCAAGTCCTCTCTCTCTCCTCTACAGCATCTAGAAAGACTCATGCTAACTCTCTCTGAACTCTTTCTTTGATACAAATGTCATGTGTAACGTATCATAACATTTTCTAACTTATCTTATTACGCGCTTCTATAGCACCGTACACAAATTACGGTTGTCTCCGGTCAAGAGTTGCAAAACAGAATCACTATTACCTCTCTTCTTATAAGATTAGGGCCCATCCCATGCACAAATGATATAAAACCAAATGCTGGTACACCCCTCTTTTTGCTTTTTTCCATCTTTCTCCGAACACAAACTCAAGCACGAACACACACACACAGACACATGCACACTTAAATAAAGGCAAATGCCATGAAGGAAAAGTGAAAAAAAGGAGTGGTTACTAGGCCTTTCGACACACGGTCCTTTACACACAGATTGATGAAAAATATAAAAATAGGGTTACAAGAAAGCTCTTGTAATTGATAGAAGACATACAGATATCCCTGAGGATGGGGATTATAAGGAACAGATACATCTGGAATCCAACACAGTTGAAGAATTAGTGGACCTACCAAAACAAAGGTAAATTTTTGAGGGATTTTACAAAGAATTAGGCCCAACTTGCTCAAAAGCAAAGAGGTTATCAATTAAAATTATATAGCAAAGAGATTGACCACCAAAAATGACCTTCGAATGAATAAGCTGATTATATTTATAAAAGTACAACACTTAAATTATTCTTCTTTTTATTTGTATTGTCAAATTCTTTACAAAATGAACATTTTCAAAAAAATTATTAAATATACGAATACATAGAAAATATATATAAAGTAACTAATTAGCAATTAAGTCGTGATTTTATCTTTAAGGTTATCCTTGAACATTTTACTAATAGAGTGGTACAAATAATACATGAAAAGGCTAACGTTGAAATTACAGCTGTGAGTAAGCTGTATATTAGCAGATTCTAAAAGATTTTATGAAGAGAAATCTTTCGATCGGGATATCACTGAACTGTTGTCCAACTGATCCTGTGAGAGTTTTCACTTAAATGAATGAATATTGAACTGGTTGTTTACCCTCCCCATGACCAATACCACGTTGCTTAAATCATGCTATATAGATTGAGCCAAAATAGAAATGGAGTCCAAGCATGGAATTTAATATTTACGTTGTTTGTTTTTCTTAAGGCTATTTTTTTATTAACATTACTTTTAGTGTTATTATAGGAAAAATCTCAGTTGACATTTAAAGATTTTAACAATAATTTGATGGTTTCAAACCAATAAATAAGGCAGAGAGAGAGAATGAGAGAGGGAGTTTCTTTGTCCATGTTACTTTCAAGACCCTAAAACTTTTTGTGGGCTTTTTTTTTTTTGCGTTTTTTCTATATATTCAAGGGTAATTTATGCCCCTTTTTTCCTTTATACATTCAATTTCTTGATCCAAATACTTTGGGACTGACAATACAATGTTCAAACGTAAAAACATGGAAGAAAATGACGTTTTTGACTTAAAAATATTTAAAAATGGACATAAAAATTGTTGGTTGGTTTTCCGTTAAATACTGAATTTAGCTATCTGGTTCTCTGTTTTTTGAAACCTAAGAAAGGGAGAATCTGTTTTTTCTAATTCTATCTTTTAATGGATGGTACTTGGTTTCAAGACATTAACGAGAGGAGGAGGAACCATTTATATCAGATGAAGCAGGAAAAACTGCTAATAGGATCGTCAAGATATCTATGACAAAGGAAGGAAAATGAAATTTTATATCGTTTCTCTAAAAATTCCATATACAAGTTTGAGAGAAGTGGGGATGAAGGTTTGCCCATTGCCATACCAAATATTTGTTGGTAGAATTCACCATTGAATGTAAACTTTCAATTACAAATGCACAACCTAGTGAGTGAAATAATTTGACTTATAGGTAGAGGTAATTCAGGATGGATAAGTTCGTTACTAAGATACACAAAAATAGAATCTATAGGCACTTTAGTAAAAACAGAACAAGCATCAAAACTAACAAATCTATCAGTGGGGCAAAAAAGTAATTTTGTTTGATTTATCAAGTAAATCTAGTAAATTATATATGTGAGAATCGGAGATAATCCCAAGTAGCGCGGACAAGAGCTTGGTAATATATTTTGAAAGTTTGTATGATACTAAGCCAACAGTGCTGATAATAGGCTTATTTAGGAGTAAATTCAAACCACATTTTTACTATTCCATATCTTCCTGATTCAGTTAAGTACACACAACTCACACACACAATATATATATATATATATATAATATATACAAATACCCTGTGACAGGCATATGTGTGTGTGTGACAGACAGACAACATGTGTGTGTTTGTGTGTATTGTTTGGAAGTTTTGTTTTGAGTTATAATATGTATATATGACAGAGAAGAAAGATTATCTTCATATAATAAATATATAATATATATAAATATTTATATTTTATATACTGCCAGTTTTGTGAACATGTTTTTCCAGATCTTCGTTGAGAAATGTATTATTTTTTGTCAAGTAACCTAACGTTCTGAAAACTTAGACAGGCAAATGATGTTTTTAGACAAACATATGAATTTTAGTTTTGGTTTTTGTGAAACTTTTTTGCAACAATCGAAATACAGAGACATGTATATTTACATGTATTTATATACCTGTACTATATATCATGTATACATGTTTAATATCTACGATAAAATATAAAAAATATATAATATATATATATATATATAATCGTATATATTAATATATATGTATATACCGCGGGATTTATATAAATAAAATATAAATGCTGTATTATTATATATATATATATATATATGTATTCGGTATATAATTTATCACCTTAAAATTAACGATTGAGATTCTAGAACTCCCGAGAGATGATATTCTCATATTCCCCTAGGTAACATATATATATATTACCGTTCTCAATCTCATAGAAGAGACCTACTATGAGAATATTCTTATAGATTAGAGAGATATATATCATCATAGCATTATATAATATTCTATATACAACTGGTTGCTGCCGTCACTAGATAACATATACCGAATAACATACACACATTTAATAATTGTTATCGCAACCTTTTTGCACCTCTTTAACTACAACCATAAACCTAAACTAAGATTAATACTGTTCTCTCAATGAACTAATTGTAGATTAAAACAAATCTTAAGAAGCACGGGATAAGAAAATAAATATATGTAAACGATGTCAACGTCAACAAAACACCTGGTTGACGGTTTCTACCACATCGTGCAATTCCCCGGACAACCAAATCAAAAAGAGCATCAACAAAACCGAATCCCTCAAACTTAAATCCCACAAAAGGGAGGCAGAAATTCTTTCTTTTAACTATCAAAGAACACGCCATTAGGTGTGGCTGCAGCTCCTGTTACTTCCCTTAAAATTTACATTCCTCCCCTTTTTGTGGCCCGACATTAAAGGTACAAATAGGGCAATTTTCCTCCCTATCTCCTGAGACATCTTTGATATGGGAATTTCACATCAGAGATTAAGGTCACGAAATTTTATCCGTAAGGAACGAGAAGGATGGACGTCCGTCCCTTTCCCCCCTCTCTTTTCCTCCCCGCCTCCCCAGGGTAGTGGGGTCGTGGGGATGGCACAGGAGAGGAAGAGGAAAAGACTAGAGAGGTAAAGGTATGTATTGCGGTAGAAAGAATAAAAAGCTAATAAAAGCGAAAAGAGAAACTGGTTGGAAAACCTGAAGGAATAGTAGTTAGAGAACTATGGGTGACGAACTGGAAATATGGTTTATGTATAAGAGTACACAACGCTGAGAGAGGAAAGAAAAGAGAAAGTGAAATATCGAGGTTAGAAAGGAGAGATGAGGCCGGGTACCATCGATATTCTTTAAGCAGATGCCTATCTCGGAGCAAGGGGAAGAGGCCACCGTTCGAGCGCTACAGAAAACCTTCTCTCATATGCCTTCTCGACTGTCTATCTGTCTGTGTATCTATCTATCTACCTGTCTATCTACCTATCTATTGATTTCCTTAACTTTCAGCACGTGCATCTAAATGCTTACTTGTTAGATTGAATTTCTTTAGTTCAGCCTATATTTCTCATTCTTATTAATGAATACATCATTGCGTCTGCTTATGGATAATATACTTTTGAATTGTTACCCGAGATTTTTTGTGGAAAATTTGTAACTGCAATTTGAAATTCTCCAGTTTTGAATTCAATCAACATCGTTTCCTTGATAAAGAATTATCTATCTAATAATGAAGAACTGATAGGAGAATTAATCTATATGTATTTTTAATTCAATTACTAAAATTTTATTTCATGAATAAAATTCATGTGTGTGTATATTATATCTATATAAGCCGTGCTATATATATATATCATCTATAGAAAAATATATTTATATATATATATATTCGCCAGTCCTATATATTAGGTCGCTGGTGTTATATATATCTAAAACATATCAGGACATATATATATATATATATATTGGGTATATGAATCTCTGGACAAAAGCCTATATATATATATGACCATTCATAACTGATTAACTGAGATAAACTGTATTATGGCGTGCATATAGTATAATAAGTTACACAACAGATATAGATAGAACTGATGATGATCACTATTAAATATATATACATGTGTATATATATATATGAATATTTGAACATATATAGTAAATAAAAAATCCTTCTTGACTTTGGTAAATAAATAAATAAATCTATAAAATATTTATCATAGTATTATATATATATACTTTATTCTCTTTTGAAACCCAGTTTGTTGATATAAATATGAACAATTGTAACCGATGACATTTTGTATATATTTTATATATAAGATATATACAGTGTTTATATACGTATTGATATATATATCTATATATAGTATATATCATATATATTTTTTTTTTATTATATAAAGAAAAAAATTATATATATATATATTCATATATAACTGTATATATATACTGTTATATAAATGTCAAAGATTATATATATATATCATATATTTATATATATGCATATAAATATCTATCATATATATATATATACATATATATATATATAAAGTTTATATATTTTTATATTTTATATATTATTATATATATATATATATATATATATATATATATATATATATATATATATATATATATATATATATGCTATATATATATATATATTTATATAATATATATATGCCTATATTTGTGTAGGACTTTTTGTATACTATATATACATAAATATTTTATCCATCCGTAAAATTTCCTGCCCTAATATGGACATCAACAAAATATGTATTTATTCATATTCAAGCCGACTCAACTTTTGTAATACTAAGCGAGAAGTTATTGCCGGTATGGCGAGAGTTCGAACGTGTGAGATGTTTATTGTGTTTTTTAAAGGTGTTGTAGTGGCTATGTTTGTGTATATATTTAGTCTATAATATATATTTGCTTTTATATATATATCCGTTGATTATATATATAATATGTATATGTATTGGATTATAAGTATATATCTATATATATATATTGAACCCAGATATACAGACCTATATAAGGCCGCATATATTGTTGTAACCGACTGAGCCATCGATATATCTATATATATATATATATATATATATATATATATATATATATATATATATATATATATGATATATATATATCTGAGTACTCTGTGACTCCTCAGTAAGATTACCTTCCCAAGTCTTTTGGTGCGCTTGGACGCCACAGATGTAATGAAAAGAGTAGAACAAGATCTTAAATCCTTGCCACCACGCCGGTATAATTTATGAATATAAATTCATATATTCATGCCATATATTAAACTGACAAAATAGACGAAGAAAAAAAGAAACAATTGGAGAAAAAGCTGCGAGGCCTTCGATTCGTCCTTTTCGCTATCCTGCTCTTTTGAGTTGCGTAGTCACTACAACAAAGTCTCTTTCGGCATCATTTTTATGAATTAACAAATTCGAAGAAGTGCCTGTCTGAACAAGTGCTTCCTAACTCACCTACAAACAACCGTTCAAGAAGATATGACCACCCATTCAATGAACTCAGTGCCATGATGTTAAAACACCACATAGCAGCCAAAGCAAGTGGCGAAGGAAAAATAACCGAATTAGAAAAGCCAGAATTTCATTCAATCATTCTATCCCGGCTCTATTGGAAGACTCGCTCTCTCTCTCTCTTTATGGAAACTTCTCTCAGATACTAACAAGAAAAACTCGACAGAAAACTAAAAAATCTTGTTGACAACAGCGACTCGACTAATAGTGCACGCAATTATTGTGTTATAAACTTATCAAGTACACAAATAAGTGAAAATGTTGTGAGTGCACACGGATATGGTTTATCCTTCTATATATCGAATAGACGTTTTGCGTCGTCCCTATGTATATTTGAAAAATATTGTGATCTTCCTCAAAATCATGTTCACATAATGAATGGTACTGTTTATGGAGCTGCCAATGTTAGGCATGAAAGTAATTGATAAGTCGAATAGCATTGTAATTTTAGATAAAGCTGACTTCATATCACGTATGCAAGCCATAGCGGATGACGATATGACTTACAAAAAACTAACAAAAATGTACCTTGATCAAGTCATAAAAAATTTCAATAGCACAGTGAAAAAAAATGCCAAAAGATAAAAAATAACTAATAGGTCAGTTGTCACAAAATTTCCCTCGTTACCTTTCACTTGTGCAGGATTAGTAAAAACGCACAAAGAAAATAATCCTGATGACCACCTATTATCAGTACTGTTGGTAATATCATATAAGCTTTGAAATATATTAAAACTCTTTGTCTCCGTTACTTGAACTGTCTCAGATTCTCACGTATATAATAGTTAGATTTAGTTGATAAATTTAACAAAATCACTTTTTTGCAACTGATAGATTCGTTAGTTTTGATGTTTGTTCTGTTTTTACTTTAAAGTCCCTATATACTTATTTTAGAATATGTTAGTAATGAACTAATCCATCATGAATTACCTCTACCTATAAGTCATACTATTTCACCCACTAGGTTGTGCATTTGTGATTGTAAGTTTATATTCAACGGTGAATTTTGCCAACAAATATTTAGTTTGGCAATGGTCAACCCTTTATCCCAACTCCTCTCAAACTTGAACATGGAATTCTTTGAAAAACGATATTTACCTAATGTCATTTATACTCCTTTAAAGTGGTATAGATATTTTGATGTTTTAGCTGTTTTGTCTGCTGGTATTGATGTAAATGATTTACTCTCTAATTTGAATAACCAGGTACCATCCATTAAGTTTACTTCAGAATTAGAAAAAGACAATTGCCTCCCTTTCTTAGATGTTTTGATGCATAGAGAATCATTTCAATGCAAATTCAGCATTTATAGGAAACCAACCAACAACTTAACTTATGTCCATTTTTATTCAGGCCATCACCTTAATATCAAAATATCATCTTTTTCTTCTATGTTTTTACGAGCTTTGCGCATTGTCAGTCCCCACTATTTGAATCAAGAAATCGAATACATAAGAAAAATAGGGACAGAGTTATGTTATCCTTCACATATACTAGATATTTTTTTATAATAAAGCCCACAAAAGGTTTTATAGTGAAAGTAACATGGAGAAAGAAACCCCTAACAACATTCTTAGCTTGCCTTATTTTAGTGGTTTTGAAAACATAACATCGTTGTTAAAATCCTGTTAATGTTAACCTCGTTTTTCCTATAATAACACACTGAAAGGAATGTTAATAAAAAAATAGCCCTAAAGAAAACAACAACATAATATGTAAAAATCCATGTTCGGACTGCCCCTCTTTCTATATCGGCCAATCTAGCAAAGATTTAGATGTACGTATTAAGCAACATAAGTATTCATTCAAAACTGGACAAACATCCAGTCTTATATTTATTCATTTAAGTGAAAACGCTCATAGGATAAATTGGACTGAAAGTTCTGTGATTACCAGATCGAATGATTTCTCTTAAAGAAATCTTTTGAATCCATATTATACCAGCTTACTTCCATTTGGACCTTTGTAATTTTAACCTAAAAGATAAAAATCCTGGCATGTTATTATTTGGACCCCCTGTATGAGGAAAATGTTCAAGAATGACCTAAAAGATCAAATCCCTGACTTAATTACAAATTAGTTACCTTATATATATTTTCTATATATTCGTGTGTTTAATATAAAGAAATTTGTAAAAATATTCATCATGCAAATATTGTTATTGTTTACAAAAAAAGAGAATTACTGAGTTGTACTAAAACATTTTTGGTGGTCAGTCACCTCCTTGTATAATCTTTTTAATTGTCCTGTCCTGCTTCTTGAACTGTTGATCCTAATCGCTTGTAAAACCTCTTAAATATTTAACCCTGTTTTGGCAGTTCTACTAATTCTTCAATTGTGTTCGATTTCAGGTACATATTTTTTCCTTTGTAATCCCCATCTGCCATTTATATCTTTCTTTGTAAACTTAATTTTATATTTCTTCAGTCTGCTAAGTAAAGGACGACATTCGAAAGGCCTCACAGCACTCCATTGTTTCTCTTTCCTTCGTGGATTTTATCTTTATTTACATATGCATATATATATTATAATATATAATACATATATGTAAATATATATGTCATTTTTGACAAATGATTTTTCGCCCTTTCTCACCTCCCCTTCCTATCAGGGCTGAAATTGGACTTAAAGAGCATCGGGAGCGTCACTATTCATCTCAGTGACCTCAAAAACTATGGATTATACACTAAAATCTGTTGTTTTCGATTATTTTTACATATCACCCCTTTGCCAGTAGTGTTGTAACCCCACAATATTCTTTTTAAGATGAAGATTCATGTATGTATATTGTATTGAGGTATGAGAAACCCGTAACAAATTAACAAGTCTAATACAGTGGTAATAATGAATAGGAAGCGACTATCCTAAAATAATGATCACCTTTTGAGTTTGTGAAAATTACACGAAAGCCAGTGAAGATCTTATACAGACAGTAACCTTTCTCATTTTAGTAAACTTATGTGTATTTTTAAAGGACTGAAATTTAATTAAACAGTTTACAACTCAGTTACTCCTCCCATACACACACACACATAACTGCTTAGTCAAGACATTTTAAATCAATAATTATTAGATATAACCGTTAGTTAGATAAAAATTCTAGACATGTGTGATAGGAAACATTTCTATAATACGAATGTAAAAAATAATGTCATATTTATAAATAAATATCGATTATTTTGATATTGAATTTTGATATTTATATGGTTAGTTTTGATGTCGTATATTTATTTATAAAGCTATATATATATATATACGTATATTTTTGGAGAAAGAATTAGAAAGATATGATATATACTTTAATTAAGAAACCTATTATATTTAAGGTTATATCAAAGATAGCAATATTCTTTAATATTTTTTGTACAAAGTTCTATCCCTTTCCTGTCCTATAGATAGATTTACATGGATAGATATAGA
Organism: Macrobrachium rosenbergii; assembly: GCF_040412425.1. Taxonomy (NCBI): domain Eukaryota; kingdom Metazoa; phylum Arthropoda; class Malacostraca; order Decapoda; family Palaemonidae; genus Macrobrachium; species Macrobrachium rosenbergii. The sequence continues at coordinate 81,386,510 of NC_089748.1, forward strand.
TAGTTATAATTGATAAGAATTTTGCCCCTAAAAAGTTATATTGTTTAGGTATGTGGATGATATTTTATATATTTGGCCAGTTCACGAAATTATCCAGGAATTAATGATTAAGCTAAATAATTTAGTCCCTTCAATAAAATTTACCGTAGAGAAAGAAAGAAATTTTAATTTTAATTTTCTTGATGTAACTGTCCGTAGACATAATATGAAATTTCACCTTTTTCAGTCTTTGAAAATCAACTATTTGTTCATCCTATTCCAATCGCCATCAAAATGTTAAATTCTTTGTCTTTTCTTGGAGAAAGACAGTTTGAACACTTTGGATGTGACTCGAATTGCAATTCTAGATCAAGAAACTTGCCCTTCTGTGGTTTTGTCTTATATATTTCCATGTCTGTAGTTGTTATATATATATATATATATTATCCTATATTTATGAATGTTACGTTATTTACTACCATAGATAAATTTATATCTGGATCATTAATTATATGTGTGTGTGTGTGTGTGTGTGTGTGTATGAAATCATACGACGGTTCGTGTCTATCGATCACAAGATTATGAAAGAAAGAAAAAGAGACAAAAATAAGGCTTGAAAAAAATAAGCTTATTACTCATGTTGACAATGTAATGTTGGAACCATAGTGAAGGAGTTTACTTGGGTACCCCTGCGATGGCAGAATTGAAAGAATGTAAATTGGCACTCAACTGCTTTAAAATCTTTCGCCAAAGTGATTTAGAGAAAATTTATTGAAAATATGAAACAGGTTTGTGGTGAAAGACGATAACCACCCAAAAAGGTTTGAAAAGAATACTGGTTTGTCGCACGTAGATAACGAAACCTATCATTCATCACCGTGATAATACAATCAGAAAGCTACAGTTCCTTACCCTCCAATTGGAAGTCTTTTCCTTCAAAACAACCTTCACATGGCGTGTTTAGATGCAATTGATTTTCCAGCATAAAATTACGTCCCAAATTGAAGAACGCAGCTGGGAGAGGAATCTTAATATGTTACGCACTTGATGAAATCGGCCAAGAGAGGTTGAAATCAACATCCACTTCAACTTCACCCGGAGACTCTAGGTGATGCAGCGGGAAACCTGTCGGAGACGTTTTAATAGCCAACCCCCATTACGTCAAGTAGTTTGGTCGCAACGTAGTTAATATTAAGTACTGCTGTTGATCAGGAATTGCCACCTTTAAGAAAATCATGAAAGTTACAAACGTCCTCGTATGGATACTGTCGATGGCTTTCCAGGCAGGAAATATTGCTGATGCTATTTTACACTTTAATTGAAGACGAACGGGTCTTAGTTACGAGAACCATGGAACTCTGGTCGCTCTCTCATGCTGATTATTTATTAACAATTTTCGATTGCCTTAGGCTAACCCACCCATGTCAACCCTGGCAGTAGAAGACTATCGCTACTCTAGACCGTCGATGCCACAAAGTATCCTGGAGTAACATCTCTTAAAACTCATCCATAAGTATATTCCGCTCTTTGCAAAGATTTCTGAGCCTAGTGAAGGTGAAATAAAAGTCGCTGGGATGAAGGAAGGTGGCTTATCAAAACAGAGTTTACTAGCGTACGGAAACTATCATTTAAAACTCAACCAACAACCCATACATGAGAGAATCTTACCCTAACCGGAAATATATATTTTTTTTGTGGACTGAAAGAATTTCACTTGGAAATGTCCACCGTCAGACATTTTCTCGAAACCGCCACGGAATGATTGTTTTGGACTACAGTATTTCGCAGGGCTATCGGAATCGGTTGCACCCATGACTCAAAATATTTTAACCTCAAGGGAGCACAGAGCTCGAATCAGGAACATCATAGAGGGGCTGGGACTGGGAGACAGTGGTTGAACCATGTTGAAAACGTATATGTCGAATTATAATTACGACTATTTATCACAAAAGAAAGAAATTATATTAGAAACTCAGAAAGCTATGCAACGTCCTTTAATTTTAAGATCCATAGACTTAACTTTATAAAAAATCGATTTTCAGTTATGTTACCAGTGAGTGAACAAAGAGAAGAGAGAGAAGAACATAATAGATTGAGAACCAGCGACGGAGAGACAATCAGGGATACAGGGACGAAAACGAATTCGATGCTGCTGATGAACTTCTGGTATTTAGGTGAATAACAAGGCTGTTCAACTCTCTAAAACTGAACGTTATTAAGGGAAAAATCACGACGTTTTTTGTGAGGTTGAGCTGATTTCAGACCTTTGGCATTGTGTTAATTAGGATTGTTTATAATTTTTCCAAATTTTTACATCCCAAAACATGCGCGTTGTCGATATTGCAGGGGATTACAGATAAATGAACCCTCAGTTCTGGTGACTTGCCCCAATAACAAGTATTATCTGGATGAACGCTTGTCACTTGCATCATTTCAGAAACCCTTTTAAATATTGAATTGAGCGATAAAGAAGAATTAATTGAAAGAGCAAAACGAGCCTCGTCTGATCAAGAGATCATTATGGAGCTGAGAGATCTGGAACGTGATACCAAGAAAATGAAAAACACAAGATTGACTTAATGAAACGGCCCGTATGCGCGCGCGATATATATATCATTCATTTGCACGTAACTAAAAATATTTCTGAAATCACAAAGTTATTTTTTGTTCATCCTGAAAAAATATTCCTGAGGAAACGTCCGTCGATTGGTTAAATTTGACGTAACGGTGGAATTACTTAATCAACTGAAAGAGACTTGCGGAACTAACTCAGTGTTACATAAGAGCTTATTCAATGATATTAAAGGACATAAGTTTCAGATGTTGACACCAGAAGAAATGAAATGACTAGTAAAATAAGGCTAGAGAGATAAAACGGAAAAATATTTGAACATGGCAGATGGAAGGGTGAAATCAGAAACGCAAACAGAGTTCACGGGTGATTCAGGACGAAAGATTTATTCAGAGAATCTCTTGAATTGTGGCCGATTTCGGAACAGGCCACCAAGTCGCACGATTCAGAGTCCCAGAGGTACGAGGGACGAATGGGACTTAATTATCAAAGAACAAAAGTGCTTACGGTACATATTGTGAAGAAATATTATTTCGGTTGTGCTTATTTAAAAATGCAGTGGCTTTTCTAATACCTGAAATGAATCAGCTGCTGATAAATAAATTTTTCCACCTAATGTACTATCCGCAGATCGGCATATAAAGAAAGACCATATTGTTATATATATCCAGATACGTATATATATATATATATATATATATATATATATATATATATATATATATATATATATATATATATATATATATATATATATATATATATATATATATTTATTATATCTTATATGTATATATTAATATATTATTATATTTTTGTATGGGGTAAGCATTATACAATATATACATATATATACATGATTTGGCTAAAATTACTAGTGTTGCATTAGCTATATATATTACATCATCTTAGACCCCGGTATTGTATGAATTAAATATGTGCAAAACAGTGAAACGCCCTGCCAGCTATGAAGTTATTTATATATATAGTGTTATCTAAGAGATGTTTGTTGTTTTTAAAAAAGCTGTAGTGGCTTGAAATATGTGTATTTATCAACATATATCCATTTATTTTCAACTAAACCTATCCACTTCTGATTATATAATCCCGGAACCTTTAAATACAGCATTAAATGTGTCTAAACCTGATCAATAATAAAACTATAACCATTTTGAACCCAAAAGCTATTACAAACTTTTCCTGACAGGAAGATGTAATACATGGAGCCAGTTGAAGGCTATATATATATATATATATATGAAAACATATATATAATATAGTATATTGCAACATATATATATATTATATATGTATATCAATATTGATGAAATGTTTACATATCATATATATATATACATATATTAATATATATATATCATCATATATGCAGCTATACATATATTAGAATATATATATATAAATATATATACCACCAGTTATATAAATATATATATATACATATATATATGTTCATTATATATATATAAAAATATATATATATATAAAAATATATATATATATTGGTTTTATATATATATATATATATACACTATATAAAAATATATATACAAATATATATCAAAATATATATATATAAACCTATATATATATATATATATATTTATATATAGAATATATATATATATAAACATATATATATATATATTGATATATATATATATATATATATATATATATTTACATCAAATATTAATCAGCACATAAGAAAATAATGAGTTCAGCAAAAGTGAGCTACATACATTTTGAAAGCATATATATGAGACATAACATAAAGAAGGTTATATATAAACAAAAAGAACAAGAATACCAGATGGTCAGTTGTATATATACAACAGAAATTATGCAGGATAATCAGACATGCTAGCTATATGAACTCAAGACTATAAAGAAAATGATATACCTATTTAGGTGTCATCCTATCCAAAAAACGTTATGACCACCTGAATACCAAACCAAGGTCTAATTGCCAGGGTTAAAAAAATTAAAGGTTAATCATTGGCAAAGTTTGCAGAACGCGGTCACAAACTACATCCAAACAGTTTCTTAACTTGGAAACCTTGCAAAATAACCATAATAAAATTTTCAAATTTTTATCAACAATTTTAAAATTATTTAAAGTGAGTTTAAGTCTAATGAAATCAAGAACACTTTCATTATCACACAATCAAAGAATCATTCGATAATACTACTTTTAAAATTAGTTACCATGAAAATAAAACAATTTTACTCCACAAAACTATTATCTAAACATCAAATTACGAATAATGCACTCATATTTCCTACATCAAGTAAACAAATATTACAAACAGCAAATTATACAAACCTAACGCCAATTACACCAAATAATGGTATAACTAAAATTACCCAAACCTATCTGAACCCATGCTAATAAATGCAGCCAGAAACATAATCCCCAGTATTTTAAGCCTAACCAAACTCACCATTCATAAATATGTTCCAACAATTTATGTTGAAGATTAAACATTTATAGAATGTCAAACCTTTAGATACATAAAGAGGTGAATATTATGATTGCTGAGCTGAGGATGACCATCAAATAAAATTAGCAATTTAAACCGCCATCACAAGGTCCTACAGGCCATCTCAAAAACATAAACGTTTTGATTTAGCACCAATGAACTGACAGCTACAAAAACCTTTTACCCAAGAGCAGCCTAGAAAAAAACGATGACTTCTGATGGGTTACAAAACAATAATGCTTAACTCGAAGAGGTTCACATGGTCGAAACAGCGCTTGACAGGTATTAATGAACGATGTCTATGGAAAATTCAAGAAACATGGAATTACAATGCTGTCTTACCTCTCGATGACCACGCAAATTTTTCGCTACCAAAATTCGGAGACAACAGATCAACTCTGTAGATACAAAAAAGCTCCCATATTAAAAGGAGCATTTTCAAACAGGGAACAATCACTTTAGTGACATTTTGTATCAAAAAGTTCAATGTAAGTATTGCTATGTATTTCCGACAAGGTTTACATTTTAGCACGAATCATTTGCAGCAAAAAAAAAAAATATAAACAAATAAATTTACTATCTTTTTGAATAAATAACCTTATAAGATGTATATATCATACAGTTAAGGAACAAATATCACTAAAATAAAAAAATTGCCTATGATATCTACATAGCCTTTTGTATCGATTCCAGGCATATATATAAAACTATATGTAGTAAACCCAAATAACCAAACGATTCAATTTGTCTATAGTCGACATTATTTTTATATTCGATAGTAGAAATGTTTGGGATACCAATGGCGATCGCCTATATTATTAAATTGCCATTTAGATGGTTTATACAAAAACTGAGCCTGCTGACCCAATGATTGGTCTAATGGGGTTATTGATTTTTTGTTGAGTAAACCATAGATATGGTAGAGCGGAACTTTTGTGGTAACCGTTTAATTATGATTATAATCTGTAAAAATGGATTTAATTTAGATCCTGAAAAGAGAGAAAGTTATATGTATATGTGGGATATAACCTATATATTATGTATATAATATTTTAATATTGCCATTATTAAATTTAATATTTTATTCATACATTACCGATCGATTATTATCTGCCTTGATTAAATCACCCATATGTCTAAGAATGTATTTGTACTGCCTGAGAAATCAGCATAACATTTAATAATGTTTATATATGTAAAAATAAAAAGTACACATTGATAAGAATCATAAATATAGTAAATTAATAGAACATAAATTATGGTAAATGTTTCCAAATAACAAAATGATTTTGAATGCTACATAGTTCGTAAATGAATAGTCACTAAAAACTAAAATATATTTGAATTACGTAGCACTATCCACTGGTTTAGTCAAATAATATCTAATGGTTTATAAACAAAATGTTTATAGCGAAATTTCATATATAATATTTACTTTAATTTTTTCGACGTGTTCAAGAATCATATATTTAAACCATAAATCCAGCATCCGTTATATCCCAAGGAACAGATCAAGTATTGAGCCATACCATCTGCTTCTAACTGTACTAAATATATCTTATACTTCCTGGTTATTTCGATATGGTTTGAAGATAAGCCGTTGAAACTTGTCGAAAGGCCTGGCTCTTCGAACATGAAGCCTCCTCGGCCTAAAAGAGTTGCATCACTTTGCTACTTGAAAACACCTGGGTAAAAAAATGTAATCAACAGATCTGGTTTCAGCTTTTGAGCTTTGGTTGACTCCTGCAGAAAGACTGTCTTACGAATATAACGGGGTTTGGAAGACTGCCAGAACATAAATACCGAGGGTAAATTAGTGGATAAAAATTGTCCAACAGCTCAGTTTCTCAAGAACTATTCAAAGCTCAGGGAGAGTTCAACAAAGTCGCAAATTATCCTATAACCATCGTCGGGGCAATGAATGAAACAAATATAAAGTTCTGGTCCACCAAAAGTAAACAAAAGAACAAGAATACCAGATGGTCAGTTGGATTAACAGTTGGATTAACAGAAAGTTAATCCAGGATAATTCGGGACTGAGCTGTCACAAACTGAACCTAAGACCAAATAAAATGACATACTAAAAAGTTTAGGCTTACAAATCCAAAACATGTATAACCTGAATACCAGATGGTTAATTGCCAGGGGTTAAAAGAAAAAGGTTAATCCATGGCAAATCCGGGGATCACGCGGTCACAAACTAATCCAAATATATACTTAACCTATTCAAATTGTAGTAATATGTATGAAAATTAATATTAATTTTTTATATTTATCAACAACTTTTTCTTATTATTAAAGCATCAAATTTAAATAAACTAAGACTTAAATTTACAAACCTAACTTCCCAACTGATTTATAAAATTAAATGAAGTATTTTTCATATAATAACTGAGAGAAAGGGGTGAGAAAACTCAGCTCATACCTAACTTTCTCTCCATAACCCTTTTGGTACGTCTATTTGACCTTTTCCTAAGAACTGGTGACTGTTTGAAATTGGTTTTTCAGGTAAAAGGCAAATGGAGACAAGTCTGCTAAAAAGGGCCAAGAAAGTTGAGTCTCCCATAAAAACTTAACATTGGATGACAGATTTATTTTGTGACTCAGCTCCATCTTAGGCCCTCTAAAGTGCGACATAAATCTTGGTCCCCGAGGGCTTAAATACATCCGACGACAGCAGTGCCTCTCTCAGAAGCATACCGGTCGCAAAGAAAAACACATTTCCCCATTGCAAGCTCCTTCCTTCATGTTCAACATGGCCCCCAACTTCTCTTCTTTCCAAGAGTGATCCATTTAATTTGTCCCTTCATTCCTGGTGCATTGTCTCAATGAGGCTCTTCATTGCTCCATTATGAGGTAACATCCTGATTTGAGGGTTTTTCCAAACAGTCACTTAACTTTAATCTCTAACTCAAGTTTTATTTTATTTTCTGAAGTGCAATTTCTCACAAGTCCTGACTCAGTTTTCCCAGTGTGAAATTTTAACACAAGCATCCTGCACCTGAATCGAGTTTTCTTGGCACCTTATGTGCAATCCTCAATTCACCGACGTTGCTATAATTTCTGTGTATAACCACTTGCATCTTTCTAATTGCAGATGGTCCGTCACTGTGGAAATGAATGTTTATCTTGTACCCCTTGCAATCAATTCTTCCAAGTCCCTTTCAAGATGATGCCTTATTTGTTCTTCAGTACTTGAACCATTGCTGAATTAGTCAATCTCTGGGCAGAATATTACTTTCCCTACCTATTAATTCCCAGTCTTCTGATTTACTCGTTTAATTGTAAATATATTCCCTTTAAAGTAACCCTCAGTGTTTATTTGCAATAATTCCTTGTTGAATTAAGGCTTTCAGCCCAACTGTTTTTTTATTGGGGTACTCACTGACCCAGAAATTGTAGTCAGCTAATCAAGGTGTAACAGTAATTTTCCTGGACTTCTGCCAGACTCCTGATTTGATCCCTGAGAAGGAATAAAATAAGTAGGTTGTATGAATAGTCTAATACATACTCACGCTGACATATATATATATATATGCAATATATATTCTTTATATATATATATATATATTCTATCATTATAAAGGAATATATATATTCTATATTGCAGAAATGTCAAGGGATACTTACTTGATTCTGGGTGGTAATAGATGAATGCAGGGAGTTCCTTACAGTATCAAGAAGTCTACTGTATTTATTACACATCTGACTCAATATTAGGGCAACTTCATAGACAAGCAAGGGGAAATCTGTGGCTTAGGGCATTCTTCATGTGAGGAAATTTATGTAAACTCAAGGGTTCTCTTAACTAATTATATATTACATAACAATCACAGATCAGAAGAATGACGAATTACTGGGCAGGTAATAATAAGGGCCTGCTAAATGAATGAATCCTACACAGAATAATTATTCTACACTGATGATGTCTTCATAACAGGAAACATCGCAGTGGAGGAGGGGGACTGCACATGGATAGAGCCGAGAGAGATTCCACAGTCGAGGCCTATCTGCAAAATATGCAAGATGGTTACTTGCAAGAATAATAAGACGCTCAAAAGGAACTGAGGAATGCACAGATGGTGCCAAATAACTCAGTTCAACACTAAATGCATAATTACATTAATACAGAATGCTTCAACACAAATTACTGAAGGTGATTGCACAATGGAAAAATAGATGGAAATCTAGACAGAGAAATAACAGTAATCATGACTGACTAAGAAACCTTATTCCTGTACATTACCTTCGTCAAGATGATGGTGTCCTCGTTCAATAGGGCGTTGGCGATGGAGGAGGGAATTAAAATGCCACTACAGAAGTATACTGGTTCAAACCTCGGGGTCGAACACGTGGAAGGTTTGAGGGTCAGGCAAGGTTAAGGACATCTGTCCTCCGTGGTGTTCTGCGCTCTTCTCTCTCTCAATTGCTGTTGCATTGTCTATAAATAACCTTGGAGATTATGCGGCGGCATCTGATTAGGTGGTGCAAAGGTCAGTGTTCGTCACATTTTCTAAATAGGTCACGTGGCATCAGGTAAACCTTGTGGAGGGTTAATATGGTGGGCGGCACCAACTTTCTCTTTTTTGGCTCCTCCCTTGCTGCTGCTTGATGCCAAGAAGGTACGACGGTCACCTGGGAACAAGGCCTTAGGCAATCATTTGAACAGAGAGATGGGTTAGGCTTAACCATCTTTGGGAATGAAGGAGAGAGTTTATGAAGGGGCGAGTGGAAACCCACAGTTCTAATAATTAAACCAACTGAAATGAATTTCATTTCTTTCTCAATTATGTTACAGATATAAAAATGGGTGAGGTGGCTTGAAAGAGGTTCCATCTGCATTTCCCCAATATATATAGCATTACACCTGTATATATATATATATATATATAATGATATATATAGCAATATACTTATAAATACTTTTATATTTATTATCTCATTTATATATATATATATAATTTTATAATATATTATATGCAAGCAGTTAATCTGTTTAGGAGGCAAAACAACACTTGATACAATTAACTGTTTAATGGAAACAGAATAAATACTTGCTGCTAAAAATGACATTCTTATATTAAATTATAATGTGTTAATTAAATTAACAGAATATTGATGAATCACAATGTAATGGTATAGTTAAAACAATGAATTAATACTAGGTTAATCTAGAGTTTCTTACATTTTTTTAATTTTATTCAGTATAAATTTCTGCACACATGTGGTTAGTAGCCTTGAAGAGGCATTACCTAAGGTAAACATGGGCTTTGCAATAGGTGTTTCCACAATACTTTCATTTATTCATTGTTATTCAGGCACTATAAACATAAGGTTGTGAGTCTGAGACTCTTAGATTTATTACAGAGATAAACAAAGGGTAGGTGATCAGATTCAAAGTAATCAATGATTGTTATAAAAGATGATGAATTAAATATCTGGGGGCCTATTTATAAGTTTGGAAATGGCTAGGTTCATTTTTAGACCAAGCTTGAAAAGGTAGCCAGAGGGCGCGAACTTCCGGTGGGTCATTTGCCAACTGTATGATAATGGCACTGGGTCGTTGGCACTGTCCATAATAGCTAATTATGGCAATGTTCATTTTACATGTATTTTAAATGTATCACTCCAGGTATGCATGATAGGGAAGTCTTTCAAGGACTTATACAGCTACATATATCTTTCAATGGTACGGGAGTGTATTGGCAGAGGGAATATAAATAAAATGGAGCCATTGGTAAGGACATAAAATACATGTGAGTAATAATCAAAATAAAAGAAAGGAAATGTTAAAAGAAAAGAATTTAATAGAGTTATAAGGAAATAAATACAGAAACCTTTAAATAAATTCTGGATAGAGGTGCCAAAGTCTTTATAATAAGGGATATCCTATATATATATACCGTTGCAGAATCACCGGGGCTCCTTTTTCTATATATATATTATCCATACCCGTATATCATATACAGGTTAAAGATGGTTTGTTTTCTTTGTCATGATTCTTCCAAGACCCAGGGGAGGGTATTTGAGTTCCACCTTGTTGGCTTTGACGGCTGACACATTTATTTTACAAACTCTACCAGGATTTTGTCAAAGTTTCAGTTCATCAGCCAATTGAGACATGGCAAGAATCCTTACTCTGTGTCAGTTATCATGGACAAGACAGGCTGAAGTGGTCGGAGGGGTATTTGAGGTTCAACCAGGTAACCTAGTGACCAGCTCAAAGGTTGCAGGAAATATAATGGTTGAGCCGTTGCAAATTCAAATGATCAGGTATTTCAAAATGGCACTGGTTAAGCCAGTTGGGAGCCAGGAGAAGAGAGGGGACTAGGACTGGGATCTCTGAATGGAAGATCAAAATATCATTTCCTGGCACTGGCACCAAGGCAGGCCAGGCACCAATAATTGATTTGGAAATTTGCTTGTCGTTTGGGTGGATGGAGTCATGCACTGCTGGTTGTTGCACCCAAGTGCACACTGGCAGAGATTTTGAATCTTTTTCCTGATCTCCTTATTACCTCTTTACCTTCTACCACTGGCACTCATTTGGGGGGCAGGGCACCAGAATGGGATCTCATATTTGGATCTCATGGAGGGGCCACTGCACATTGAGTTGGTCCGAGTGGACTAAAGTGGAATGGAATGCAGGCATTTGGATACTTGTGCCTAATGAATTGACTTCGGGATTTGGATACCTGGATTTGCATAACTGTTACTTAGTTGGGGACTGGAAGTTCTGCCCCAGGAGGATGTCATAACCTCCAGGAATATATCTAGCTTATTTGAGGTCACAGATTTCAGATCTATGAGTTCTTATGACCCTTAACTTGACTGTAGGATACACTCATCTTATGTGATTGATACCGCTCAATCGTACTAGTTTATGTCTGTTAATGGTAGCTCCAAGGGGAACCCTTGTCTTCCTTAGGAGGGGCATTTTTGGCAGAATCTTTCAAATGCCTTGACCTGGCTGGCAGGGCACCTACCTCTGGGAAGGTTTTGCAACATAAATGGGACCCTGGGCTGGAGGATTTAAGGATGTTAAATTCTCTGCCAAGGCTCCAAGCTCTGATCTTTTATTCATCATTAGGGCATTTTGCCCATTGGGCTGGAGTGCCCATAGACTTTTTGGAGCAGGCTCAGTCCAAAATATAATCTTTAATGGCACTGTCCCATTTAAGGGAGCAGGCCTCTTATCTCTCTCAGTCCATCTCTCCAGGTGTGGCTCATTGGGGTGTTGTCCCGTTTGAGGGACGTAGAGGGGTTTTCTGGCTGATTCTCAGCCCTCAGGTGGAATTATAAATGGGGTACCCTGTTCTCTTACAATACCCACACATTGGTTTATTTTGGGGTGCCCATTCGTTGTGAGGTTGCTGGGAGTTGGTTGAGGCATCCTTAAGGAGGATATAATTTTTGTCCATGGGAACTAAGATGGGGATGATGAATATCCCATATGTCAGCCCAAGTTGCAGCACTAACCGCTGTCTTTTCCCATTGCTTAAATGAGTGGCAAGAGCATCTTTGGGCATAAAATAAGAAGTACGGTATTTATGAGCTGGAAGAGTTCAGAATCCTCCACATAGTGGCT
>NC_089748.1:81404149-81406649 GCF_040412425.1 Macrobrachium rosenbergii
ATTGCTGTTTATCTGGCAACACGATAAACTTGATAAAACCAGTTACTGAGTACTGTGATAAAAGATTCGTCAAAATGGATTGAAAGCAGTGCACAAATTTTCAGATCATTTACTGTAGTCAGATGATACTGAATTATAAATAGGTATGCTTTAAATATGTTAAAATATCTGCATGTATACAGTTAAGACCAGTTAAAACACCTAAAGAGGTTCCGCAAAAATAAAGACTAATCTTTCTACCTAACATCAATGATATATATAAGAATAAAATATTGTTAATCTTGACACAAGACTTTGGAAAAAAGAGCATACAAAAAAATGTTAGGTTTAAGTCGTTACAAAGATAAAAACGACAAAGATATGAAAACTAACGAAGGCAGCAGTGAGAGATGACGTATTTATTCCTGAAGTAGGTCTGAAAACAAAATGAAAACCATTTCCAACCTTTATATTTACTTTAATCTACATAGAGAAAAATTTAGGAAGACTAATTCTATCTTACGGCAAAGATGTGGCCGTTAGTTGTGATTATAAAAAAGATGTTATTCATCCTAAGAATTCAAAATGATTTCGCCCATAAGCAAGTATTTTGACTACTACTTGCTACTGGTCAAACAAATAAAAGGACACATAACTATCGGAAAAGTCGTAGCATTTTTCTTGTCGATAGAAATACTATTCTAAAAGTTTTCGTTTATTCTTAGGAATCTATTTTTTTTCTTTTTTTTTTTTATTCTTTTCCTTTCGGGCACATTCCTTCACACCCCGAGTATTACAAACCGAATTTCCATCAAGTGACGAGGAGCCACGCTGACTTGAAGTGATCAAAGCATTCCTCTCGCACTCTCGTGGCAGACGGAAGGAAGGAAAAAAATGAACCTCGCTGTTGTTCTTATTCCTTTTTATTATTTTTCTTTTTTTTTGTATCGCCGAGTTCTCCTCGCCAAGTGAATCGCTTTGTTTGTTGTTACACACAATGGGAATTTGCCCCTATATTGTTACTTTGGGAGGTGAAAAAAAATGAGAAAAAAAATGAAAGTAAAAATATAAAGCCGACGCCGTCTGTATGGGTGGTAATGGCCACTTGGAATTCCTGCTCATCTAATAAATTTCTACAAAACATTTCAGTTTGTTTATTGTTGTAACTTCTTTTTCAGTCGTCAATGACAGTGAAGCGCAAGTTTCTACTGGCCCCGATTGAAACTTCACCAGGAATATCAAAGAGGAGATACTGATGCTATTACTTCACAACTTGAAATAGTAAGTGATTGAGAATAAGTGTCCGAATTCCTCGGGTTCATTAAAAAAAAAAAAAATCGGTTTAATACATTTTAGGTTTCGAATTTATATTCCAGCTCTTTTTTTTTTTTTTTTTTTTTAATTTTATACGTATGTTATTCTTATTGCTAATGGAACTGAAACAATGTTGTACATATACACGAAATAAACGCCACTGAATCGTTGTTTCATCATTTACCGTTAGCCATATACTCTGTATGCACATACATGCATACATACCTAGGATAATCTGGCAAGGGACTTGAAAGAAGAATTAAACATCACGGACATAGCGTGAGAAAAGGACAAATGACGAATGCATTATTTCACGTAATTATTTTAATCGTAGGATTAGTTGTGATCGGGCTAAAGTTGTTAAATTCAGTACAATGTAACTCGAAGAAATTTAACTGAATCTCCTTTTATTAAACATCACGTTGACACAAAGAACGTAGGTTAGGGAATGCACAGACTTGACGCCTTTATTATTTTAACTTGTTTCTAAATAATCTTCTGTTGAGCTGCGTCTCTATCCTTAGTACTGGTTTTAATTCATTTCTTGGATTTTAAATATTTGTACTGTAATTAACTGAAGGCGCTTCGTAGATCCTCCTTTATTTTTATGTGGACGCCGCTTTAATTATTGTCAAATGCTACTCGTGAAAAACATAAATATTACACACACATGCTTGGCTACATATATATGTATGTGTGCAATAATCTCCGACCTCGCCTGGGCTTTTACTTGAATAATTATCATTCGGTTAACTTTCTTTTATAACACATAATTAATTCCAATTGGCAAATGATGAAAATATGTTGAGTACAATTTGGAATTTCAGGAGAAATCTTTTCCAGTCTACTTGAAATTTCCTTTATTTAAAGGAAAATTGTAAAGAGCTAAAATAAATTAAAAAGATGATTTTCTATCTCATCGTTTGTATATGATCCTCAGTACTTCCACCACCAGTAAATGTTAATCATATGCTTTTAAATTAAGGCAGTTTACTTCACCCCTACAAAATCATGTATTAGGCTTACCTTATAAATATATACCGACCTCTTAAAAGTCATATCCTTTCATATTCACGCACTTATTTAAAATATTTTCGAAATGTTTGGTTTGTAAATATGTATCTTGTTTTAGTGATCATACATCGGCCGTGATTACTAAAATATCTGCGTGCATGTATTTTATTTCGCATTTTTTATGTGCATAAGG
>NC_089748.1:81419149-81436649 GCF_040412425.1 Macrobrachium rosenbergii
CCTTACCTACCAGAACTATGGCTACAGAACATTACAGAACCTTCATGGATCTGGGAAGGAGGCAGCTCTCACAGGACACGAACTCGCCAAGTGGGTCAAGGAACAGCTGGATGACTTGGCCAAGCAAGAGAGGGAAGAAAGAGCAGAACAGTGGAAGGAAAAAGAGGAACAGAGGAAGTATGAAGCAGAACACAGGAGGTTTGCTAAAGAACAGAGGCAGCTGGAAGATGCAAGAGAAGAGAGGAGAAGACAGAATGAATTAGCCCTCAAGAAAAGTGAGCAAGCTCTCAAGGCAAGCGAGCTAGCTCTCAAAGAAAAGGAGCTTGAGCTGGAGAAGGCTTAAGGGGAAAATGCTGAAGGTCTGGCTACTCAACAAGCCTCCAACCCCACACCTGCTGCACCAAATGCTCCAATCTCAAGCATTAATTCCCTAGTTCCCAAGTGGACAGAGGAAGAGCCAGAAGCATGGTTGGAGGAAATAGAGACTCTTTTTGACAACTACAACACCACCGAGACAGAGAGGGCCTTAGTGCTTGCCAAGCACATGGAAGGAAAAGCTAAGGCAGCCCTCCACTCACTGGAGAAGAGTCAAAGCAGAGACATGGTAGAAGTTTGTAGGGTCATAACAAAAGCCTATGAAATAACCCTGGAGAAAAGGAGACAGTGGTTCCAAGGTCTTACCAAGGAAGTTGGCTGGTCCTGGAATGAATGGGCCTGTCACAAGACCCAGTCCAGTACCCGGTGGTTCGACTCCCTGTCGTGCACTACATTCGAGGACCTATTCAATTGGACCATGCTGGAGGATCTTTTGCCTGGGCCCCTTGCTGTGTATCTCAATGACAAGCAGCCCACCACACTTATGGAAGCCTGCCGCATGGCTGATTCATGGGAAACCTACAACCAGTCCCATAGCACATCTCAGCAGCACATAGTGCCACCTGGGTACCTCTCAAGCTTGACTCGCCAAAGAACGGACTGCCTAGCAAGCCTACATGAACCCACTGTAAGAAGGTGGGGCATGCAGTCAAGCTCCAGGTCACAACACCTTGGGGCATGTACCTCACTGCCTTGGCGTGATGAGTGGAATCAGGCCCGGAGTGGATTTCCTGTTGGGTCAGGACCTCCTCTGGGGAAGCCCTTCGCCAAAGCCACTTCGCAGCCACACTGCCTCCTCAACGGAGGCCCTGACTGTAGGATCACCAACTCAAAGCACAGCCACTTTGACTGGCATGCCACCAAAAGAAGACAACCCACCTTCCGCCCGCCAAAGTGGTCAGCAGAAGGGACACACGCAAAGCAATGCCAGGCCTAGTTCTCCCTCTCCATGAATGGACAGCCAGCAACGAAGTCCTCCCTCTCCATGAAAGGAAACTCAAGGGAAGCCGTACCGCTGTAGAGCGTGCAAGGTGACAGGTCACTCCACTAGTTGGGAGGGCTGCCCAAATAAGCAACGCACAGTGGACGCCCCAAATCAAGACTCTCCAAGAGGCTCTGACCTCCAGCTGGGACAGGAATCTCTGACTCAACGCAACTCAAGCCATCTGCGAGGTATTGCACCTCCGGACCTCTTGTCAGGCATACCTGACCATCAATCTCTGCCAGTGCCTCTTGCGAGCTCTGAGCAGTGCCACACTCCGTCCGTCTTGGGCATTGAGCCAACACAAGAATTGGACCCTGTGCCAGATCCAGATCATGAGACGTATCCTCCTCCGGGAGATCCAGAACCCGTCACAGCACTAATCTTAGCATACCTGTGAGCCTTTGGCACCTGACACTTCTTCCTCACCAAATTCACCCCCAGAGGATGAACACCTGGTGATCAAACTGCTACACCTTCTCTGGGGCCTCCCCGGACGCCGGGATTGAGACTGTTCCTGCTACAGTTGTCGCAGCAGCCGGAGTAGGGAGCCCTCCTGTATCCTCTGAGGTTACCCCCCTGACTTCGCACCTGCTAGCACCTTCTGGCCTTTCCCCATAGTTGGTACCCTCATCACCTCCTAGGACTGACATAGATAGGCCTTGGAGGAACCTGAAGAAGAAGAAGAAGAAGAAGGGGCAGAAGAGAGCCAAGTAGTTGCAAGAGCCATGAGTTCATCCTGGCACTCGTGCCCTCTTGGCACAGTACCCTTTCCATCTCAGAGTGATCCTGGCTCCTGCCCAGAGGAGGAAGCCAATGTAATCTCTGTATTAGTAACAGCCTAGACCAGATGGAGTGAGTAGTAACAGTAATTTTGTCATTTAAATCTTGCAATGAGCAGCAGTAACCACGTACGTATATCTTGTAAAGTTGTAAAGTTCCCGCTCAATGGGTTCTCTATGATGAACATCCCATTTTCTGCGGTGCCTTCACATGTGACCTAAGGTCGGACGAACACAATCTTATTATCATTATTGTGAATTGTATATTTATTATATGTTCATTTGCCCTTGTACCACGTATATGTGACAGAGTAGTTTTATGTCCAACCAGTTATTGTTAATCATCATGTTTTCTGTATGTAGCTCTCCTGTTTTGTGTAGAGAAATAGTTTGACCTCAGGTCACCTGTAAATTTTTGTACCCGCGGTCTGGGCGTGATAAAAAGACGTCTGCACGCCACTTTATAAGTGGGTTTTCATCAATAAACCAGCAGTACTTTGTCTTCCTGCTCATAATTTCGCACCTCTCTCGCAGTGGTGACCCCAGTGGTTCCCGGAGCCATTAACAGACCCAAACGGCGACTTAGTCTTGGCCTGATGAGGCAACCCACGCCCCTAACGGACAAACTGCGGCGCTCTAACAAAGTGTTCTGGCGTTACCGACCCTCGTCAGCAAATCACCGGCATCATTAACGGACCCACATGACACGCTCCCAAGCGTGTATTGATGCGAGTGTTCCCTCACACTCCAAGAGAGAGCGCAGAATGAGCATGGGCACAGACATCCCCAACCACATACAAATTACTGCGAACTTCTTAGAGGCAGACGCCTCCCTCGCGCAACCCCGTCCTGCGCGCTTCTCCATGCCGGTGCCCACTCCCCGCACAATGCCCCTCCTGACGGACCAACCAAGGGCGGCCCTCAGCATAAAGCTGCCGCCATTCACCCATCAGAACCCAGCGTCCTGGCTCTACAGGGTCGAGGGGCAATTTAGGGTGGCAGGCCTGACCGACAAGATGTTGAAGGCGGACATCGCCGTCAACGCCCTACCGGAGGAGATATACAAGAAGGTCGCCCCGTGGGTGACGACAACAACGAGCCCTGCCACCTTCCAGGAGTTAAAGGACACTCTTCTCGAGACCTGCCCCCTGCCGGTCTGCGAGAGAGCTGCCAGCACCCTTGACCTTGCCATCAACCCCCGGCAGAACAAAAACCTCCTGGAGACATGGCATGCACTCCAGGACCTCTTCCTCCTCCCCGAGACTGACAGCAGCGGCAGGTGCAAAGAGATTAGCCTGTCGAGGGAGATCCTCCTATGGCAGCTACTCCCAGAGGTCCATGGGCAGATCACAGAACCATACACCCTGCCGGTCGGGAACCTGATCAGGGTGGTGCAGCAGCTGATGGACTCCACGAGGGTGGTGAAGTGGGCGTGGACGCCTGCACACCCCATCAACTGTCTCCAGCCGGAGGACCCCACCACAGATGGCATCAATGTTGCCGACAGGAGGAGGCCACCCCACCAGCAGAAGGAGGAAAGACTGGGGCTTTGCTATTACTACCAGAGGTTCGGTAAAGCTGCCCAAAATTGCGAAGCCCTCTGCAATTTCTCCCCTCCAAAAAACAGGGGAAGTGGCGGCCACCCTCACAGGCAGCCATGGCAGCAGCATCCAAAACACCCAGGGGCCCCACACCAGTAGGTTTCTACGTATGTCCGCGACACTATCTCCGGCAGGATGATGCTGATCGACACTGGGGCCATGCGGTCAGTGTTCCCGCCTTCCAGAGAGGACCACAGACGTCCGCCAAAACCGGCTGCCTCCCTGATGGCCGCCAATGGGTTCCCCATCCTCTTCTATGGCACCAGGCTCCTGTTGTTCTCCATCCTTGGCCGGAGGTGCAGGTGGAACTTCATCTTCATGGACGTTCAGGACCCTGCTCCTGAGTGCGGACTTCCTCACCCACTTC
This sequence comes from Macrobrachium rosenbergii, assembly GCF_040412425.1. Classification (NCBI taxonomy): domain Eukaryota; kingdom Metazoa; phylum Arthropoda; class Malacostraca; order Decapoda; family Palaemonidae; genus Macrobrachium; species Macrobrachium rosenbergii. The sequence goes on from NC_089748.1 coordinate 81,423,257, forward strand.
GGACTGGCAGTCGACGTCGGTCGCAGGCACCTGCTGGACACTGAGTCCTGCCAGTCCCTGCCCTTGTCGCCAGGCCCCAGGGAGCCTACAATCTGTTCTGTCGCTTCCCACCAGTACGGCTCCCTCCTGAAGGAATTCCCGGAAGTATTCAAACTCGAGCTTCGTCAGGTGCCCGGGGCCCCTGCCAAACACGGGATTTGTCATCACATCAAGACTAGGGGCCCCCCGATGCACACAAAGTTCCAGAGGCATTCCCCCACAGTGCCTTCAGGAGGCCAAGAAGGCCTTTGCTGAGATGGAACAGATGGGCATATGCAAGAAGGCTCCCAGCCCATGGGCCTTCCCCCTTCACATGGTACAGAAAGCAGACGGTACCTGGAGACCCTGCGGTGACTACAGGCGGCTCAACCTCGCTACAGAACCCGACCACTACCCTCTACCAAACATGCAAGACCTAATGGCCTCCTTCCACGGGACCAAAATATTCTCAAAGTTAGTTCTCTTGAAATCATATTTTCAGGTACCAGTAGCTCCAGAGGACATCCCCAAAACTGCCATCGTCACGCCTTTCGGGTCCTATGTCTTCACCTTCTCCACCTTCGGCCTGAGGAATGCAGGGGCGACCTTTCAGAGACTGATGGACAGCATCCTAGGGGACCTGAACTTATGCGTCTGCTACGTCGATATCATCCTAATTTTTTCCAGATCCCACAAGGAACACCTATGGCACACCCGGAAGGTCCTGCAGCGCCTGCAGGAGAGTGGCCTCGTCATCAGGTTCGACAAGTGCACCTTCGGCGTTGATAAGGTGGAACTCCTAGGCCACGAGATATCCCCAGGAGGTGTCCGCCCAGTTTCATCGAAAGTCGAGGTCGTCGTCAGGTTCCCCACCCCTACCTCCGTCAAGGCCGTACAAGAATTCCTCGGGATGGTCAACTACTACAGGAGATTCATCCCGGGGATCGCACACACCATGGCCCCCCTGACGGAGATCCTCAAGGGCCGTCCGAAGACCTTAGAGTGGGGCCCCGACCAGCAAAGGGTAGCACACCGAATCTGGGGTGGATAATTTTCCCCAGCCAGGGAGAAGTTTCGGGCACATCCACGTCGACGTAGTGGGTCCTCTCCCCCTATCAGGAGGAGCAAGATACCTTCTAACAGTCATCGACTGCTCCACCAGGTGGCCCGAAGCTACGCCCATGCCCATAGAAGCAGCCACCTCCAGTACATGCGCAGAGGCCCTCCTCTCCAGCTGGATCTGCAGTTTCGGTGTCCCGGACCATATAACTACGGGCAGGGGCCCTGCTTTCCTGTCTGAGCTGTGGACCTCCCTGGCATGCCTACTGGGGACCACTCACCACAGCACCACTGCCTACAACCCTGCAGCCAATGGAATGGTGGAAAGGTTCCACAGGTCCCTGAAGGCATCCCTCATGGCTGGGTGCACCTCTGAGAATTGGAAGTACCAGCTGCCCTGGGTCCTCCTCGGACTGAGGACTGCCCCCAGAGCCAACGGTGACCCGTCCGCAGCAGAAAAGGTCTTCGGGGAGACCCTCATAGTCCCGGGGGAACTCATCACAGAGGACCGGGACGACTTAACAATGGAGAGGCTCCGTGACAGGGTTAGGAAGTTCGCCCCCTGACGGCGGACATATATCGACAGGTCGTCCCCCTTTAAGCCTCCCGGTCTGTCCTCCACCACCCACGTCTTCGTCAGGGACGATGCCATACATCCACCCTTAACCAGGCCCTACAGGGGGCCTTTCCTTGTGCTTGAGAGGAACAAGAAGGCATTCTGGGTAGTTGTCCATGGGAAGGAAGACTGGGTATTGATAGACCGCCTCAAGCCCGCATTTCTGGAGGAAGATGTTGGGGGCACTTCCCAAAGTCCCCAAAGGAGATGACGCCCCCACAGCCCACCCTGTCCACAAGAAAACCTCGTGGGCGCCCCCAGAAAGCCCCGGGACCAGGCAGGAGGCAACCCAACACACCCATCCACAGGGCACTGAAGAAGACGACCACCCCCTCCAGCTGGCATCGAGAAGGCGGGGCCCCCTCCACCGTCCCCAGCAGATACCTGCTTTGATCAGACGTTACCTATGTCTTGGGGGGGAGTATTGTAAAGTCCCCGCTCAACGGGTTCTCTATGATGAACATCCCGTTTTCTGCAGTGCCTTCACATGCGACCTAAGGTTGGACGAACACAATCTTATTATCATTATTGTGAATTGTATATTTATTATCTGTTCATTTGCCCTTGTACCACATATATGTGACAGAGTATTTTTATGTCCAACCAGTTATTGTTAATCATCATGTTTTCTGTATGTACCTGTAAATTTTTGTCCCCGCGGTGTCTGCGTATACGCAGACGTCTGCATGCCGCTTTATAAGCGGGTCACTTCATCAATAAACCAGCAGTACTTGTCTTATTGCTCATTATTTCGGCCCTCTCTCACAAAGTCTGTAATCGTAACTCTTGTGAATAGAGCCACTGAGCTCATGACATGCATAGCATAATACTTCAGTTGAAGCAAGCATTTTCCATATAAAGAAAAACTCATTTAAAGAACTCAGATTATAAAACTCATTTAAAGAACTCAGATTATATATTTGTTTACTGTGATTGCAAATTCTAGTGTAAGACATTGTACACTTGTAAGAATATTGTAACTCAGCTAATTCATTGTCCTTGACATTGGTGCTACAACAGTGTTCTAATAGGTTATATCATAAAAAATACAACTGAATGTACTATTTGGCTAGGACTGAATATCAAGATCATCACAGGTAGCACGTAAATATCTGTAAGCACCTTTAAGTAGAGGTAGAAGTCTGTAGAAAGTAAATGATTAAAGCTCATATCCCATTCTAGAGTCACGTAGATCCTTAGCTAGTTGCATTGCAAGGGCCAAATCTGTTCAGGGGAAAGGAGTAAAGTAATCGAGGCAAACAGCTTACTTAGTGCAAACCTTCATGCCCAAAAGGGAGTGAAGGCCTTTTAAAAGAGGGGAGCTATTATAAATATTCGTAATCACCGTTCGACCTCCCTTCCTTAATTTAAATGAAATACAGAAAAGCTCCCTCTTTGTTAAAGTAAGAGGGTATACTAGGTAGGGAAGCAAGCGACCAGTAGCTGTGCCCAAAGCCCGACTGTCAAAAGGGGTAGGAATTTTAATTTAGAGGCATATCAGACAGGATAGGTTTTCCTAGGACCACCCTTAGCTAGATTCTACCTTAAGCTCACTCTCCTATGACCTTTGTACTAGTGAGTTTTTGTCATTCTACAGATGATAACTGTACCCACCCCAAGTTGGCTTGTGGACAAAGACGAGACCAGTGGCAACCCAAGCATCCACATGCTTCAAAGAGCAGACGTAGCATAGCTCCCGACCAACCCAGAAGTGTTTTGGGCAGCCCACTTGACCTTTGTCTCAGTCTCGAATTCAGGAGAAGAATTGCCATCCCAACAGACCAAGGACTTCTGATGCAATTGATCACTGCATCATCTATTCCAACTGTAGGTCTGAAGATGACAAGTAACTCCAATTCTCTTTCCCTTTGACTTAAACTCTCATTTTCATGTTTCAAGTTTCCCTCTCTTTAATTGTCACTGACTAAGCAAATCCTAGCAAAACCATTTCCCATTTATGAAGTCAATATATTAAGTACAATTATTGTTGCCAAGTGGAATTGCATAAATTATCCTCCAAGGTGTTCGAGTAATATTCTTGAACTAAGATTCATCCCTTGCAGTTAATTAATGACAAGTGAAAGTTCTTTTGATTCTGGAATGTTATCTGGATACGTCTCTTCCAGAATTGTGAACGTCTTTGAACCTGGCCACCATCTTGACTGGAGAAGAATTAGCATCCTTGATACCAAGATCCTCACTTCACGTGCTTGCAATTGCTTTATAGATGAGTCACAAGAGGCCCCAAGCCATTGCATTATCCACTCCTTTATGTTGAAATATCTTGTGTCCAAAGTGGGACAAAGTTGGAGCTGTTGCTAGCTCCTGTAAGAAATCAGTTAATAATGTTCCTTGTAGGACTAGTTGTTTGAGTAATGTTGCTGATTTACCTCAAGTGTTCTGAATAAATCGCTATATTCAGTAATCCAGTCTCAACTAGCAACTTAAATTAGTTATGTTAACTTATCTGTCCTTTTTTTAGGTAACTTTCAGCCTTAACTGATAGTATTACATGGGTCTAAGATTAAGCAAGGCAATATAAATTCTTTAAATTACTAATTAAACTTATCGGCCGAATGACCCACGTAACACACACACACACACACACACATATATATATATATATATATATATATATATATATATATATATATATATATATATATATATATATATATATATATATGTGTGTGTGTGTGTATGTATGTATATATATATATATATATATATATATATATATATATATATATATATATATATATATATATATATATATATATATATATATATATATATATATATATATATATATATATATATATATATATATATATATATATTGTTATGTGTGGGGGCTTGGCTGATGAGTTTATTAATTAAGTAGCCTAATTTATGAGGCCCTGAGTTGCCAAGGACACACGTAACCTGTCATTTAAAGCTAAAAGTTAGCCTCAAAGACAAACAATTACTTAATGGAATAAGGCCACCAGCCGGGGAACCACAATACAAGGGATAAAGGGTTACCCTGCAACACATAAATTACATTAAACCCCCCTTACTTCCCAATTGGTCCCGACAAAGAAAGAATGTGTAGTTAGCAAGGGAATTTCATGAACTATCGCCCATATCGGACACAGTCAATTTTCCCGTTGCTTCATGTAAAGTTTAACACAACAGATGTCTGTACTACTATATATCATATGCAATTTAGTACTGGTAAAGGCTATTTCTCTTCCGAACAATGGGATCGAGACACAAGGCTGCCTGAAATGCTGAAAATTACTTGCTTAACCTTCCCTAATTCCTATTTACTGCACGGGCATAGTTTACACCAATGGTGCACAACCGGCGGCCCGCGGGCCGCATGCGGCCCCCAGTGAAGCACATGGCGGCCCTCGAAGTTATCATAGAAAACACAATATATCACTCTCTGTACAGTAAAAGAAAATAATAAATATAAACATATTGCCTTGTCTTATGATATAATTACAAATAGTAAAATGTATTATATAACACACACACACACACACACATACATATGTATGTATGTATGTATATGTGTCTGTGCATATATAAACATATATAAGCTTGAAGATGAACATAGAAAATTTCAAGAAATATGGACAGATAAATATTTCTTTGTGGAAAACAGTGAAAAAAATCATTTGCTTGATATGCCAGAATAGTGTGGCCGTTTGTTTGAATACAATTTGCAAAGGCATTATCTGACAAAGCACAAGCCTTATGAAAAATTTGTTGGTGAACTAAGAAAGCAGAAAATTAAATCACTAATGCAAGGTTTTCATGTGCAGAAAAATATGTTTATTCAGAAAAAAATAAAGAGGCACAGGACGTAACAGAAGTGAGTTATGAAATTGCAAACCTGATTGCTAAACATTCCAAGGCATTTTCAGAGGGGGATTTCATTAAAAGTGTATTCTACTTGCTGCTCAAAAACTTTCTCAGATGTTTTGAAAAAGTTTGAGAATATCAGTTTGAATCGTATGACAGTGCAACGTCGTATTGTTGATTTGTCGGGTGATATAGTAGACCAGTTGAAGGAGAAAAGTAAACAATTTGTGTACTTCTCCTAGCCACTGATGAATCTACTGATGTTACATCTACGGCTCAGCTACTTGTATTTGTACGTGGTGTGACAGAGGACTTTTCTATTCATGAGGAACTCGTAGGGCTCAGTTCATTGAAGGGGCAGACAACTGGTAGTGATTTACTTAATGGACTTTTAGAACAAATTTCAGTAATTGAGTTAGATTTGGACAAGTTAGTAGGAATATCAACTGATGGGGCTCCTGCAATGATAGGCAAGCAGAATGGATTGGTGCAGCTATTGATTAAACACCTTGGAGAGCGAAAATATGAACTGAAACAATTTCATTGTATAATACATCAACAAAATTTGTGTGAAAAAGAACTGGACTTTGATCATGTAATGAAAGTTGTAGTTTCTACAGTCAATTTTATCAAGTCACGCTCAGCTTTGCATCACCGGCAATTCAAGCAATTTCTTGATGAAATTGAAGCAGAATATGGCGATTTAGTGTTTTTCACTCAAGTAAGGTGGTTACAGGGGAAATACGCTGAAAAGATTTATCAGTCTTCTGGATGAAATTGAGATATTTCTTAATGAAAAGAATAAGATGGTACCAGAACTTACAAATGCTGACTGGCTTTGTGATTTGTCATTTCTTGTAGATCTCACAAGTCATTTAAATAACTTGAATCATAAACTTCAGGGGAATAACCAACTTATTTCTCAGCTAGCCAATTATGTGACAGCTGAACAAAAACTAAAATTGTTTCAGTTACAGATAGTTAAAGGAGAGTTAGGACACTTCCCAAATTACAAACTTATGTGTGAGAAACACAAAGTATGCAATAGACATGAATATTATGCAGCAAAATTAGGAAAACTTTTGGAGGCCTTTGAGAGCCGATTTGAGGACCTAAAGAAAGAAGTCAATGATTTGAAGCTGTTCAGCAACCCCCTTTTCTGTATCTCCTGATGAAGTAGAATTCGAAGCACAAATCGAACTGATTGATCTTCAGAATAATGACAGCCTTCGTACCAAGTATAATGAAGGGGACTTGCTCAACTTTTATAATTGCTTGGCCAAAGATCAGTTTCCTTATTTGAGAAACAAAGCTGCTATTTATGCAAGCTTATTTGGCTCTACCTACATATGTGAACAAACATTTAGTCTGCTCAACCAGACCAAGTCAAATATCTGTAGCAGGCTATGATCAAATCTGCACTCTGTTTTAAGATCATAACCACAAATTTCATCCTAACATAAAAAACTGGTACATGAATTCTATGTCAAAATTCATTAAACAAAACAGGTGAGCAACTGTGTTTTTTTATTCCTTAAAACATTCTACAAACTATTTATCATTTCATAAACAGTTTAGTGGCTCCTCGACTAGATACATGTTTGATGATGGGTCTGAGTAGCTCGTGTTGTGCACCCTTGGTTTACACAGTCATTAAGCCATATTAATTATTCTTACACTAGACTTCATAAAAGTAAATTGTTTATACCAATGCCGTAGATGGTGGTGAAGAGGAAAACAAAGGAACTGAAATACAGAAAGAGATTACTTCATGAGAAGTCGACGGGGTACCCAAATTTCAAACTTTACCGTTGACGTGGGTTGTTAGTAGCGTGATACAACAGACAATCGGAGGTTCAGGAAAATACTGCGTCTCACCACACTAATATCAATGAAACAGTAAGAGGACAAGTACAAAGAAGTTAGTTACATCTCATGAGTGAGCATTCTGCAACGGCAGGTCTCTCTCTAACCCGTCTCCGGTCAGACAGGGTGGCTGGGAGCGTCAGTACCCTATGCATCGGGCAGCCTGAAATTTTGACAAACATCGCCGAATGCATAGGACAAAGCAGAAGCAGCTTAAGACCACTGTTACTAGAGGTTGCTTCATTTGAAGCTGGAAATTACAACAGTGCATTCTGGGCACTGCCTGGCAAGGAAGGACGAAAGGAATATAGGCCCCTCCAATCTCTTAATCACCTTTCAGCTCTCTCTTCTTGAAGATGTGATGCTGTGGGAGACTTTGCTTTCAGATCCCAAGCCTGGCTGGAGGCAGGAATAGCACCAGGAAGGCAGATTAAGAGAGGACAACTGGCATGAACACATGGACTTTTGAGTCTTAGGGAAATGACACCAACCCAAATCTACCTGTGGATAACCTGACCTCTGACCAAAGTCATATAAGGGTCTCACCGAAGGAACAAGGGAGAGAGACATTTTTGGATGTGAGCGAGACACATCTCCCCTTCCATTCCCACCTCCTTCAGAGTATGCCCTACCACATGTGGTCTTATCTAGGGACCTTTGTTCTTACCAGTGAAGCCCTCTTTCTACAAGGTAAAGTGATCTGTTGTGCAAAGGTTCTTCCAGTCAGTCACACTGTTTTACACTCTCATACTAAAGTGCCTCATTTCATTTCTAAGTGCCCGTATTTCCATATCAATCTTGGTTTGTTAGGCAGTGTTGCGTAAATGCCTGTGTTTAAATAATTACATAAAAATCTTGTGTTCAAAGCTTCTGGCACCCTCTGTGCTTGCCTTGTCCTATGTATTTTTACTGTGTCCTTACTGGCTTTTTAATCATGAATTTCTGTTTACAGAGGGCTTTGTTGGCCGTGGAAACCTCTCTTTGACTGTGCCTTGTATCGCAACACATCACACCGACAGAAATACGCCTTCCAAGTTTTCCAGTTATAATTAACCTCAGGCCTTGCCTGCCTGATTAGTCCATTTCATCTTCTGATATTTCCTCTATTTCATGTAAATACACGTAATTTTTAAACTACCCTAACGTGTTTACTTTCACATACCTTGGAGAGTAACCCTCAGCTCAGATAAATTTTCCTTTTTTTTTTTTTTATGATTTTCTGAATCAGCATCACAACAGAGTTTACACAAAAAATAGAGGTAGGTAACAAAATCATTCATTTTGAGTTATAACTGCCTATGGGTAAATCCATTTCCTTGATAAATCAAAAATGGCAAACCATTTTGCCTTAAATCTCATGATCTGCACGTTGCAGATTAACCTTGCCCCCTGGGTAACTTGTCAGTATCAAAGGACTAGCAAAGTTACTGCTGGGTGAGAGACAGAAACAAACTTTTGTGTAAATTCTCATGCACACAGCCAGGAGTTCCACAGAGTGGTGTACTTTTATTTTTGGTTAGAGATAGGAAGGAACGACAAAATAGAAATAGGGAAACGTTAGGCAAGTGCATGCAATCCACTCATTGAGAAGAGAGTGTTAGTATCTGTTACACATGTTTTGATAGCCCCTGCTAGGAAATTACGAAGCGATAAAAAAAAGGGAAATAGTGCGTGTTTTTCCTCCTTGTGTTATCTAGAGAATTTGCCGTCTTGGAATAGCTAGGCACATGTTTTAGATCCCACATGGGTCAATCAGCAAATTTCCATATCGCTGGAGCTCCAGAGAGAATAAAATTTGCTTCATATTTTTATTTATACACATTTCTCCGTGCAGCACCGCACATGATAATTTATGTTTCATTTCAAAGCGTTACCATTCAATAACCACCTGCTATTTCATTTATAAGCTTAAGGAACCTTTTTTTTTTCTTTTGCTTATTTGTGGTTATCTTTTGTTTTGCTTAAAGTCCACTGTGACCACATGGTCTTCACGTCGTTTCCAGGTAATACTTTGCAAGCCTAAAGAAACTTTATCTTTTAGTTCCTAAATAAACCATAAGTGGAATAACATGTCTGTATAAGCCGGGCCGTCTGGAAATTCCCATGCTGGTCAATGCCCTGTTGCCAGGTGCACCTAGACAAACCTTGAGTTGTCATCATTGCGCAAACCCAAGTGGTTGGCTACTCAGGTGGGCATGTGTGTGGTGACATTAAAATAGGGAAAGGCACTCCGCACGCACGTGACTTATGCAAACAGCGCCCAGTGTAAGTAGAATTAAGTTTTGTGCTTATATTAGGATTGGAGACAAAGGCTCTTATTAGCTGGCAAAATACAACACGTTTATCAGTGCAACATGCAACAACATAATTTAACTTATCCGTCTCCTCAACGATGAACTCCTACTCTTCTATAAAAATAAATAGAGCGTGTACTTAAAAACGGTTGGTTTTGCACCACCACTCTGCATCAGTGTTTCTTAAACCCCACTTCTAGCGCCAGTATTCAGTGTCTCTTCCACATTACTTTTTCTTTTTGGTTTATGCTACGCTTTTTTTTATGTTTTTTGTTAGGGTTATTATTCTAAGAGTGTCACACACTCACTGAGTTCTCAAACTAACTCCGTATCAGGACTCCCCTAAAAGAAAAAAATTTTTGACTGGCAAGAAACTAAATTTTGAATGGGCAAATGCTCCCGGTAACCAAACCCAAATTGCGCTTTTAGCTGCCCCTTCCGCGCTTAAATAAAGCCAAACTTCCTACATCCTCCGGGACAAAAACCAAACCAGTCTCTGTGAACAAATCCATGCCCTATGAGATAAAAAAACCAATATAAGAGGCCTGGGAACGTGCAAACTCAACAAAGCCTTTAAGATTGATGCGATAACTGGGCAAGTCTGTGTGTAAATCCGAAACCACGTCCTACGAGACCAAATTAAAAAATCAGTTCCCTGCGGATAAATCATGTCCTATGAGGCGAACCAAAAAACCCCAACATTCATCAAGAATAAACTAAGTCTTATTCAGACATATTAAAATTCATTCAAGAACAAACTAAGGCTTATTCAGACATTAAATTCGTTCATCAAGAACAAACTAAGTCTTATTCAGATATATTAAAATTCGTTCATCAAGAACAAACCAAGTCTTATTCAGAGATATTGAAAACCAAAGTTCATCATGAACAAACTTGGGTCTCTTCAGACACCCTGGAATCTGAGTCTTTTCAGACATATTGATTTTCTAAAGGGTCACAATCTTACAGTTGTTATTCAAGATGTCTTTATTTGACATCCAGAACCCAAACAAAATATCGACTTCAGGCCTCCACATGTCTGTTGAAAGGATATGGGACTGTCAGACAAGCCCTGAGGGAGTGGGTCCAAGAGAGAATAGACATGCTGAGCATGGAGAGAGAGTGAAAGAAAGGAGAAGAAGAAAGAACAAGAAAGATGGGAGAAGAAGGAAGAACAAGAGAGAAAGGAGAAGGAAGAGCAAGAAAGAAAGGAGAAGAAGGAAGAGCAAGATAGGTTAGATAAGCTTGCAAAGGAAGAACAAGATAGGCTGGATAGACTTGCAAGGGAAGAACAAGAGAGGGGGGAGAAGAAGGAAGAGCAAGATATGTTGGATAGACTTGCAAGGGAAGAACAAGAAAGAAAGGAGAGGAAGGAAGAACAAGAAAGAAAGGATAGGCTCGAAAGGGAGGAAAAGCAGCGGGCCCATGAGCTACAGATGGCCCAAATTGGCACCGCCAGCCTCTCCAGCTCCCAGCACATCTGCCCTCACTGTGCTCATACCTTTATGCCCATGGGTTGAGGGTGAGTCTGAGTGTGGCCGACTGGCAGAAAGGGTCCCAGCACTTACCCACTTGCTTCCACCGAAGTCTCCCACTCTGGGAATATTCCTGGAGGAAAGTGTCTCAATTGCTTTCAATGCCCTCCCTGAAGCAGATCAAGGGAAATGGGTGGGAGTGCGCCAGGTGATCACAGAGGCATGTGAGATCCAGTCCCCATCTAAGTTACAGAAATCCAGGGGTCCAAATCCCCCAAATCATTCATTAGGCATGATTAAGCCTCAAATGCCTGCAGTGTGATGTGCAGTGGACCCCTCCATCATGATCGATTCTAGATCCCATTCTGGTGCCCGGTCCTGCCCCAGTGCCAGTGCCAGGGCCCCAAATAGATCTCCCTCCAGAAGATCCCAAACTCGACTCACAATCTCTGTCAGTGCCACTTGCGTGCACTGAGCGGTGCCATGCTCCATCTGTCATGAGTGACGAGCAAATTCCAAATAAAATAATAGTGCCTGACCCTGCCTTAGTGCCAGCACCAAAGCATGCCACCATCTCCATTCAAGAGGTCCAGTCAGGATCCCCTCTCTTCTCCCAGCCTGGCTCCGCTACCAGCATCGGTAAGAGAGATGGATTCTTCCGACCACAGCGGAAGCTCAACCGAAGGTGCAGCCTCACAACCTGTGCCTGAGCTGGTCATGGTAACCTGCAATGCCCACCGCGACCTCTTCCTCTCGGACACAACCATGGGTAACGATTCGGCCGTGTCTCAAATGGCCGATGAGCTCATGGAACGGAGGTGACTTGAGATAGAGCCAATTTTGTAAGTCTTATGACTTCCTTTTGAAGCTCCTTGGGCAAAAGAATAAACCTAAGCCATTTTCTATAGGGTACAAGATTATAATTTCGGCATATTAATCATCATTTTTTTCTTTGACATTATCACATGTCTTCTTTGTTATTCCCTTGTAATTTAAACCCCGAGTCCGCGAATTGAAAAGACCGTCTGTCCTTCATTATACTTAGCTTTGTGCTCATAAGCACCATTGACCTCAGTGCCACGTCTGGCCCTGTACCATCAGTTTAAGTAACATGGTGACATCTAACGAAGACCATGTATATTTCATTGTAATGCCTCCTCAAGGCAAACTAACTGCATGTCTTTGATTATAACTATTAAAAGTTAAGTGCATGGCTATTTTAAGACTTACATTAAGGAAATCACTTTCATTTATTGTGTTTAATATTTACAGTCACTTTCTTACATTTGTAACTGTTCCTGTTTCAAAATAACAATAACTTATGATTTATCGCATTTTAACACTTATGAAAAATTTATTCATATTTTCTTTGGAGATTTCCCACTTCAAGGAGGTCAATCGTCGGTATTTTTAATATTTACAGTAACTTTCTTATAGTTGCAAATGTACCTGTTTTAGTAACAGTAATCTAAGGTCAAAACCTTTAATTTTCCTTACTCTGCGATTAACGTATAACATTGAATCCTTTATCAAGTAAATTTTCAGATATCTCATATGACGAAGATAGATTTAGGTTACTAAATATATTTGAGTGCCGTTAACGAGCAAATTAGACTAATATACAGCAATTGTCTGCTGAATCCTTGGTTTGGTAGACATTCGCACCCGAATGAAGGTGCAAGATGTCAACTTGGACAGCGAGTTATTATATTTTCCCAAGAATCCCAGCCACCAAATGCTTCATTTAAAACCGGAAAATACAACAGTGCATTTTGGGCACTGCCTGACAAGGAAGGGCGAAAGGAATATAGGGCCCTCCGTAATATGTTAATCACTTTAAACCCCTTTCAACTTTCTTTTCTTGAACATGTGACGCTGTAGGAGACTTTGCTTCCAGATTCTAAGCCTGGCCAGAGGCAGGAATAGTGCTGGGGAGGCAGATTAAGAGAGAACAACTGGCATGAGCACCTGGTCTTTGAGTCATAGATGATGCCCGCGCATAGGAAAACGACACCAACCCAAATCTACCTGTGGATAACCTCCTGACCCCTGACCAAAGTCATATAAGGGTTTCAATGGAGGAACAAGAGGGAGAGACATTTCTGGATGCGAGCGAGACATCTCCCTTTCCACCTCCTTCAGAGAGCCAAGCCTTAACACGTGGTCCTATCTTGTAGGGACCTTTAGTATTCTTACCAGTGAAGCCCTTAGCC
>NC_089748.1:81444149-81496649 GCF_040412425.1 Macrobrachium rosenbergii
GAATTACCGAACCACCTTACACTCTTCACCTTTCTCATTATTATTATTATTATTATTATTATTATTTTTATTATTATTATTACGCGTTTCTGACTCCTGCGTAATGTAGGCAGCCCAAAGCGGATAAAAAAAGTAATTCTTTATGATACTCCCAACTTGATTCAAACCAAATATTTCTTATTCTTGCGCTTCAGTCATTCTTCGGAGTAGTTATCATATATAAAATATGCTGATATTCAAACACTATGAATATACTACAGATTTTTAGCATCGGTATTATCATTATTACTTATAACTTCACACTCAGTTACTGTTCGTTACTAATCTTACTCTTTAACGTGCCTAACTTCAAACAACTTTGATAAATGCGAAGGTAGAGTATCGAAATTAGGAATACAAGGGGATCATGATGGATGAACGTAAAGCTCTACCTGTTGCAAGAAAAATTATGTCATAAGAAATCTTCACACCCCAATTCAACAAAGAAACAGACTGAATCAATGTAGACGAGTTCAGCTCAAGTGAACTTTTGTCAGAAAATTTTCAATTTGTCCAAAGGGTTAATGAATATGAATACTTGAAAAGAAAATTATGGAAAATCTACAGCAAATAAGTGGAAATTCTCTTAGATTATATATCCATAAAAAAGACAGAATTGACTATCCTAATTTTTCATGAAATGCGAAAGTCACTGGCAACTAGTTAAAAACTTTCTGTCCATGTCCGAAGGATGTGTAATATGGAAAGGGATAAAGAGGTGTAGTTTGCTCATGAAAAATTAGATTGATATGGCTCCTAAAGAAAAAGTATGTTATAAGAATCTAGAATAGAAAACCAAGATCAACAGGAGAATCGCAAAGCTGAACTGCCATGCCCCTAGGATTACTAATATAAAAAAAATGCAGGAAAAGGTTGTCTGATTGATGCTGCAAGAATCCCTGATATAAATAACTCCTCACTCTTAGTAGCACCTACTGAGAGAGAGAGAGAGAGAGAGAGAGAGAGAGAGAGAGAGAGAGAGAGAGAGAGAGAGAGAGAGGCCAACTTATGTGGCCAGGAAGAGAGCCGAGGAGCGAATGAAGAGTTGGGTCACTGAACGTACGAATTGCCTTAGATTTAACTATGTTCAGGAGGCAGACAAAAAGATGAGGTACAATAAATATAAAAGCAATATTCTAAACAGCGAAACAGAAGCCCAACATGACGCTTTAATAATTGAAATGTTTCTATTATCATTATTGTCAAACATTACACATCTCATTAGGAAAATAAAAAGCTAGGTAGCAAATGAAGATGTTTTAACATAGATAAAAGAATGAAAACCTGAATGACTGTTATTCCCCAAGTATGGTTGATACTGATCTTAATTAAACAAGGTGTTACAAACTTCAGAGTTTTAAAAGAACTGTTCTGACAAACTTCAACTTCTGTCCAAGGCGTCTACTGAAGTATTACAGTCTCCTTACCAACACAACAGTTTGGAGCTACATAACTCTTGAAAGTACTTTTATTTATACTTTTCTTTGCAATTTCTCTAGCGTCACATCAAACTAGAAAAGCTGTTTTCAAAACTGACTAAGATATTCTTCTGTGATAGTTTCTCTAAATATTTCTTATCCTTATAATAAAATGAAACTCGAAACGGAGACCTTCTTATCGTGGGAAAACTGATACGTAATAAAATCTTAAATGAAAATGGCATCCGAGCAGATAAAAGTGTTACCGTTCCTTCTGCTCATCTCAAGCAAGGGATTCAGAAGCCTTTATCTTTATGATTCTTCACAGTGAACGATTCCAGATATTTTTTATCTCTCTCCCTCTCTCTTTTCTCTCTCTTTTATGTTGAAATTCAAACCTTATAGTAGATAGGAATGAAATTCCAGTGACGATACCTCTCATGAATAATTTAATAGTCGATGGAGCCGATGAAAGAAAGATATGGGGCAAATGATGACCACAAGGCCCGATTCCGACCTTGTCATACCAGTGAATTATCAAGTTTCCCGGTTTCTTTACATCTCAAGTGCGAGGTGTAAAAAATCAATAGAAAACATGCTTCAAAAGGATGAATGTATCATGTTTAGCTAATAACTCCAAAGCTAATCTTATTCCCTCCGTCACTTACGCTTTTTGATAAATTCTGAAATAACGTTTTCACATAATTTAGTATTTTCCTGTGTGATATTATATGGAAATGACAGATCTGACATGGAAGATGTCAATTGCTGGTGAAATTTTACTTGCTTACAGAAACGTGGCGTAAGTTACGTGGCGTAAGTTAAGTTGTGAAGAAAACTGTAAAGTCTTTGAATATGTCTTTTAATCATTCCACTATACCCATAAAAATACGTTTTTATCTGTAATGACATACTTTCAAATTGCAGATCTCCCTTTTTGAGACAACCCAAACTCTTGCTCATTTCAGTCAAGCCAGTTTCATTTAAGATAACCGTCATTTGTTTTGATGCTAATGCTAATGATGTGCACATTTTTCTATCGTTTTTCATTTAATTTGATGGTTGAAAGAAGTGAAGGGCTGAAATACGAAAAAGTAAATACTCGTATATGCACTTGTTCGGAGTTAAGTCGTGAAGACGAGGAAAGGAATATTTCACTACGTCAGGCTCAAAGGAAATTTTCGATATTCCTGGATATTCGAATTTTAATATCAGATTCGTTAGTTTAATAACAAAGGCAGATTTTTTATTATCATTCTTGTAATTATTCATAATGGACATCTATAGGCCACTAAGGTATACTTAACTTTATAGGCCTAGTAACAGAAAAGTGGAGTCTATACAACACGCTTTATGTGGTAGATGATGGAAAAAAAAATAAAAATCTATTATATTTTAACTGAAATCCACCCAACACTAAAAAGGGCAAAATTAACTGCTTTCAACAAATCAGTTACACAAATTACTTCAAAAAAATCTGCTTGAGTTTTATCTTACATAACAACATCCTTCATAAAACAAAATCTTGAGTGGTCATAATTCCTATCAGATAATTATTACATATGGCATTTTTCTCTAAGTCACCTTCATAACTAAAGAGCCTTACCTGGCTACCTGAGCAGCGACTTCTTTGCTATCCTGCCAGGGTTATGAACATAAAGCTTAGAAAAAGGAAAGGTGCCAGACTACATACGAATACAAAAGTGTAAACTGCTCGGAAATTTGATTTTGATATCATATGTTATGTTTGCATTTAACTTAGTTACTGCACTTGGCATGGTCAATATTCTAAGACTGCCTTTTGAAACTCGTAATATTTTTAAATTAGAAGTTGGTCTTGGGAGTCCATCTCGCATTATATCAGACACGAAAATGTACAGTATATATATATGAAAACCCTAAAGGTCACAAGTATGTTATAAATTACAATACACAGTGAATGTTTAATTAACAAGTGGGGAGGAGAACTCTCCCAGAATCTTGGAGAGAATGTTTAGCTATCATCTGACGCGTTTCCGAACTAGGTAAAATTGTGGCGTCAGGTTTCTCGAGACGAGGGAACAGGTCACATGACTTCGTATGTGCGTTCGCCGGAAATGTCCAAGTTCCGGTGGGAAACGTGTGAACGTGCGTTTCTTTTGGGTGGAGTCCCAAGGTGTGAAGGGATTAGATATGGGAAAAGGAACCATTTGACGGCCAGCATTGAACATTATTAGAAGTCTTCAAGTGAAGACTTTGTGGTTTGTGATTTATCGTTCAAGACTGGACAATGCCGTTTGGAGGTAGGAACCACATTCAATTTCCCAAACTGTACTGTAGATTGTTTTACTCCATTTCTATAATGTCTTTTTTTGTTAAGCATTTATTGTATGATGTATATATATTTTATGATTAACATGGGAGGAATTCCCGTATCTTTATTTTTATGCTTTTGGGATTAATGAGGAATTCAATTGACTTCTTCAGATGTTTCGCTGGGAAAGGGGCTGAAGATGTACTCACTGGAAATGTACTGGACTTTGACTTATTTTGACCTATTGCAAGTTACAGTGCAAGACTATAATGTGGATGATCCTTTGGGAACTTTAAATATTACATTATCTTTAATCCATCTCATATTTCTTGCAATCTAGTTATGTTAGATTTTGTCAAATAAATTATTTTGGGTAAAGCTTGTTTCACTGTAGACCTGAGAGAGAGAGAGAGAGAGAGAGAGAGAGAGAGAGAGAGAGAGAATGCAGAGTGAGTGGGTACTGAGATGGGCCACCAGCAGCCTTTGTGCGGCCACTACCAAGGCTTCCAATAGATGGGACGTCTCAACTTTGTAGTAACAGGTAAGCAATGAAACTACCTCAAACTGAGCTACAGTAATTTGGTGGCAGCTCATCAGGGACCTCTGAAAGCCCTTAGAGAGAGACAGGTGACAGGGAAATTAGGTCGTGTAGGACGTAATAGGGCGTGTTCCAATAATCTGGGAAGAGTTGGGATGGTAGCATTGGTTGTTGACTTAGGTGTTTTCAATCACCTTGGGGGAGACACGGCAACACACGATCAGTTACGAATGGTCTGGTGTGATAAGCCTGTGTGTTTATGGGTCATAAGATGTGCGTATGTGTATTTTTTTCTATTTCAGATTGGGAATTGTTTCTAGGTACTTTTGCAGCACAGGTTATTGAAGACAGAGAGGGTTTATTACGTAAGTGTTCTCTTTGTGATAGTTGTAGTAAGGAATTAGAGGGGGGAATAAGCCAGTTCAAGGGTGATTGAGTGTTCTTTCGATTGCGTGTGCATGTTAGTCAGAGCTTCGGTGGCTTAGCGGGTGACTACACTTGGTAAAATAGTATAGGTACACTCCAAAGAGACTTATATTATGAGGAAATTAAGACTGTTAACAGCTGGGTGTGTCTTTTTGGCTGATATATGGGTTCTCTTTGGTGACAAAGTTTTTTTGCGCAGTCAAAGCGATGTCGCACTGCTATCGAGTTAGTGGGCATTGACAACTTGGTGATGTCATTGAAAGCGAGTTGATGAAGTTATCCTTCTGCTATCCCATTCTCTGTGAGCCCGTTTTCTCTGTGTGGTTGGAATGAATTATTTCTGCTTCATCGTTTGCATTTGGTGTTTTGAATTTTTTTATGGTTTGCATCTGTGGTTAGGGCTACTTTATTGTTTGCACTTGGCTTTTAGAATTTAATTTAATGGCTCGCATTTGCATTAGTGTTGGGAATTTGCTGAATCTTTAACTTTTTTTCCTTTCTTTTATTTCTCTTTCTGCCTTTGGGAGTTATATGAAGTTGAGATCTGGTCGAGTTCTTGGAACTTTGAGAATTATCCATTCTGATAATATGGCAGAGGCTAACGAAGATAAGGATAAAGTAACAATGTTGCATAAATTTACATCAGTAAACACCGGGGTTCGCCCGTTTCCCTGGCTGGTTGATGGTGTTCCAGTTCCCCTCGAAATTTTTATACAGGGGTGACGAATTTTTTAGTCGTTAAGAAAATAATGGATGAGGTAGAAGCTTTCAGTGAAGCCAAAGGCTTCTTTAGTTTAGATAAAGGGGATATCGGACGATATTGCCGGAGTCATCACTTTTTTGAAGTGTAGGATCTGGTATGATCTTAAGGATTTTTTGAGAGCATCATACAGAACAGCTGAAGCTGGCGATGTAGGTCGAGATCTCAGAGCTCTTTTCAAGGTCTGTGAAGGCCATGATTCGCTGGTCACGTTTAGTGCTTGATGTTTTGATGCTAAGAGGGATTTTTCGAAGTAGTTGAGAAAATCTGGTTGGGTAAATGGAGGCTCTATTATGATAGAGAATCTTCAGAAGCTATTGCAATATGTGTGGATCCTGAATGATGTCCCTGATGCTATTGTAAATAGTTCTGACAAGGAAATAGAAAGGGGGTCGGATGAGAATTTACCGTTCTCTCCGGTTCGTTAGCACTTGACAAAATGTCCTACAGTAGATAGCTTCTTTATGGACAGGATGCCGAAATCTTCCAGGGCTATTCCAAAGCATCATACACAGAGTAAGTCTGACTCCACAATTATGAGGTTATATGCCTAGACAGAGGATGATAAGACTTCTGCGAGTTCAGTATCCCAATGGTGTTGTTATAATTGTAATAGGCAGGGCCATACTTGGAAGTTCTGTAGGGTGAAATATTGTGGCGCTTGCAAGTCTGCATATCGCGGTTGGCGGATTTGCCCACTTCTTAAACAGAATGGGTCTAGAAGCTCACCTCAGAGCGCTGGTCTGGCAGGTAGGAGAACTCATCGAGGGGGTTTTTCGGGAGCCTCTAGAGGCCGGCAAAATTTTTGGTGGACCGAGAAGCAAAAAGGGAAGAGATAAAAGGGGTTATTTCTTGTAATACAGGACTTCTGGGGGAACACTCAGAAGCGAAGCCAGTGATAAAAGGGCCTGTGTATGGGGTGGGTGTGAGTATTTTTATAGATATAGGAGCCGCTGTTAATTTGATGAATTAAAAGTTGTTCCGATCGATGTTTTCCGATCAATGTTTTCCGATCGTTCTTTGAGACTTGCTAAAGAGACAATATGTCATGTTCAAGCAAACAGGTTATGGGTTTTGGGTTATGTAGATGTGAATTTATCTCTTGGGGGTAGAACTTTTACAGAACTATTTTTGGTTAAACGAGGCTGCTTTGGGGAATACTTTGTTACTGGGTCATCCAGCGTGTTGGAGAGACAAAATCTTGGTTCATACAGGGGTATGTGGTATAACTGTGGGAGTACCTGGTGTTTTTGTGCCTTACGAGGGAATGGATGTGAATAGAGTGGATGATGGTAATGGATTGGGTGTAGTACATGAGAATCTACGGGTGGATTCTGAACATGTTTTGGTGGGTAGGAAGTGTTATAAGGGGGTTTTGTCGGATGATGTGGTTCTTGATCCTGGTATGGTTTCTGTGGTGAAAGTTCGAGTGAAAGGAGTGCATAAGTCCAGAAAGGTGTGTGTGGATGAGTGTAGCAACAACTGAATGGGGTAGTGTGTACAGGTTCTATAAACAATGTATCATGTTCAGGGGTTACTTGAGTGGAATTGCTAAACTGTAATGATCCAGTTCGGAATTATCAGAAGGGTACTTATGCAGTCGATTTTGTTGACTGGGTCAATGAAGATAATTCAGTTGCTACTGTCATAGAGAATTGTATAGATTTTTGGAAGCAGATTTACAGGCTAGGAGGCAGGTTTTTAAGGATCATTTAGCCAATGCTGATTTTAAAGAATATGTTGAGGGTGTGGAGGATGTTCTAGCTGAGTTTGTGGACATAGTAGCACTTAAAGGGGATAAGTTAGGGTTAACAAATGAGTTAGAACAGAAGGTTCATTTAAAGGAAAAGACTAAGCCTATTTTTGTCCCTTCATATAGGATTCCTTTTAAGATTAGAGAGCAATAGGTTAATAAGTGAAAGGAGGAAGGCAGTGTTAGGCCCAGTTCCTCGCCTTTTAAATTTCCCATTGTTAGCAGTGCCTAAGGAGGATGGTCCAGTCCAAGTTTGTGTGGACTTTAGGAAGCTGAACGAGAAAACCATTCCTGATTGTTACCCTGTGGCGTGTTTGCCAGATTTATTTGTTGAGATTGGGGGCAAGAACATTTATTCTTCAATTGATCCGATGCAAGGGTACGTGCAAGTACTGCTTAGCGAGGAGAGTTGAAAGTATACGGCTTTCTCTTTGCCAAAGGGTAATTATGAGTTCAAGCGGATGCAGTTTGGTTTATCAGGTAGTCCTATGACATTTACTAGGCTTGTAAAGTCCCCGCTCAACAGGTTTTCTGTGGTGAACCTCCCATTTTCTGCAGTGCCTTTCCCACAAGCCTAGGTCACTCCAGGGTCACCACTGTAAGAGGTGCAAAATAATGCGCTACAGGACAATTACCCCCCAAGGACAACTACCCCCATGGGACAATTACCCTCAGGACAATTACCCCCTAGGACAATTACCCTCAGGACAATTACCCCCATAGGACTATTACCCCTATTCAACAATTTTAGCTTCTGAATTCAAAACTATTAGTTAAAAGTTATTACGCTGTTAATACTAGTAGTTAAAAGTTGTTATGATGTCAATACTAGTAGTTAAAAGTTGTTATGATGTCAATACTAGTAGTTAAAAGTTGCTTAGACTTGCTCCAAACTAAGATAACTTAACTCTCTGTTTATCATTTGCTGAGTGCTTATAAGAATATCGACTTTCTCCAAACTAAGATCATTTTCAAAACTTATTTGAATATTTTACAGAAGCTACATCCCAAGAGAAATATGGAAATTCATAAAAAGTGAAAGAGGAAAAGAAAAGTTAGTGTATGAAGGATACCTGTATGTTAAACAAAAGAATTTAGCCAACAGTGTTGTGTCATATGAGTGTGATGAGCGTAGAAATAAAAGAAACTGCAAAGCTAAAGTCAAAGTGGATAGTCGAACAAATACGGTTGTTGGTCGATTGCATGATCATACTCATGGGCCAGATGCAGCAAAAATTGAAGCTGTTCGAACTTGGCAAATTATGAAAATGAAAGCAACCAGTAGCCTACAGAGGAAACTGCGCAACAAATAATTGGTGAAGCATGTTCACAAGTCACTGAAGAAGTAGGTGCAAAATTCCCCCAGTTCACCATATACGACGCAACATTAGGCGTCAAGGCAGAAAACTTGCCATTCAAGACCCTTCCCACAAAGTGCACAAGAACTGACCTTAACAAATGTGCATACGAGAACACTTGATGACCAAGAGTTTATAGAGTTTATATTGTATGATTCTGGAC
The DNA here is from genome assembly GCF_040412425.1 of Macrobrachium rosenbergii. NCBI lineage: Eukaryota > Metazoa > Arthropoda > Malacostraca > Decapoda > Palaemonidae > Macrobrachium > Macrobrachium rosenbergii. The sequence continues at coordinate 81,452,898 of NC_089748.1, forward strand.
CATTCGACCAAAGAATACTCATGTTTGGTACAAATAAAAACTTAAAATATCTAGGGGAAGCGTCTCATTGGTTTTTAGATGGAACGTTTAAAACTGTGCCTAGGATTTTTCGCAACTTTATACAGTTCATGCACTTATTAATGGCCAAACAGTACCATTGATTTACATTCTTTTAACCGACAAAGCCAAACAACATACACTGCTGTGCTGGAACAATTGAAAAACTTAATAAATGAGCTAACTCCAGAAACTGTCATGGTTGATTATGAAATTGCTATGATCAACAGTCTGCGTGACGGCTTTTCCTCAAACTCAAATAAAGTGTTGTTTTTTCACTTGAGTCAGAACATTTACAGAAAGCTACAGATTTGTGGATTTCAGCAGCGTTATCAAAATGATAAAGAGTTTTCGGTTAACATGAAAATGATAGCTGCTATTGCCATTGTCCCATCACATGATGTTGAAATGGCTTTTGAACGCCTAATGCGAAATACTACCTCAGAAACCCACCAATTACAGGATTATTTTGAAGATACGTATATCGGACGATTATGCAGATGAGACGACGTCAACCTATGTTTGAACCTAATTTATGGAATATGTATGACAGGGCTTCAGAGGAACTTCAAAGAACGAACAATTCCGTGGAAGGTTGGCACAGGAGCTTTCTAGCAAGTGTTGGCTGCTGTCACCCAAATGTTTGAAATTTCTAACATGTATTAAAGAGAACAATCTTTACAACAAATAAAGCTGGCTCAATGTGCAGCAGGTTTTGATAAAGAACCTTCTAGGAAGAAATATTTGGATGTTTCAAAGCGAATTATATCAGTTGTTAACAATTATGAAAATCAAGATGTTTTAGAATCCTTACGTAGAATTGCATACAATTTACAATTTTAGATAAAAAGTCAAGTCCTTTTATTTATTTTTATTGAATACAGTCTTCAACATAATTTTTTAAATTATATGTTAAGCAATTTTATTTTTTTTATTGAATACAGTCTTCAAAATAAATTTTCAATTTTATTTCAAGCTCTTATATTTTTTTTCTATTGAATACAGTCTTCAAAATAATCTATTACTTATATTTAGTTTTCCTTTAACCTTCCTCCAAATATCTGGTATTTTAAAATAAGACGATTGTAAGATATATATAGCGAGTAAAAGCTCATTTGACAAATTACTATTCCAAGAGTGGTTAACATCATAACCTCTTTTAACTACTAAAATTCAGGGTAATTGTCCTGCAGGGTGGTAATTGTCCTTTGGGGTAATTGTCTAGGGGAGTGCAATTGTCCTAAGGGGTAATTGTCCTATGGGGGTAGTTGTCCTCGGGGGGTAATTGTCCTAGACTCAAATAATGAGCAGGTGGACAAGTGCCCAGGGCCCCTGCAAAGCACGGAATCTACCACCACATTAAAACAAAGGGCCCCCAATGCACAAAAAGTTCCGGAGGCTCCCTCCTCGGCACCTTCAGGAGGCCAAGGATGCTTTTGCCGAGATGGAGCGTATGGGCATATGCAGGAAGGCCTCCAGCCTGTGGGCCTCTCCCCTCCACATGGTGCAGAAACTGGATGGCTCCTAGAGACCCTGCAGCGACTACAGGCGGCTCAACCTCGCAACTGAACCAGATCATTACCCCCTTCCAAACATGCAGGATCTCATGGCCCCTTTTCACGGAGCCAAAATATTTTCTAAACTAGACCTTTTGAAGTCCTACTTTCAGGTACCAGTAGCTGCAGAGGGCATCCCCAAAACCGCCATCATCACGCCCTTTGGGTCCTACGTCTTCGCCTTCTCCACCTTCGGCCTGAGGAACGCGGGGGCAACCTTCCAGAGACTGATGGACACAATCCTGGGGGACCTGAACTTCTGCGTCGATTATGTAGATGACATTCTGATATTTTCCAGATCCCACAAAGAACACCGGCAACACATCCAGAAGGTCCTGCAGCGCCTGCAGGAGAACAGTCTCGTCGTCAGTTTCCATAAATGCACCTTTGGCGTAGAAAGAGTCGACTTCCTGGGCCACAAGATATCCCCGGGAGGCGTCCGTCCACTCGCATCAAAGGTCACAGCTGTTACCAGGTTCCCCACCCCTACCTCCATCAAGGCTGTACAGGAATTCCTGGGGATGGTCAACTACTACAGGAGGTTCATCCCCGGGGTTGCGCACACCATGGTCCCCCGACAGAGATCCTGAAGGGCTGCCCGAAGGCCTTAGTGTGGGGACCCAACCAACAGCAGGCCTTCTCCCTGACGAAGGCTGCCACTCGCCGAACAACCATGCTGGCCCACCAGGACCCCAACGCCCCCCCTCCAGCTGGCGACGGATGCCAGCAACGTCGCCTGTGGGGCATCCTGGAAACAGGTCGTCGCCAGAGCCCCCAGCCCATTGCCTTCTTCAGCAGGAAGTTCAGTCCCGCAGAGTCCCGCTTCAGCACCTTTGACAGGGAACTGTGCGCACTGTATCGGGCGGTGCACCACTTCAAATTCTTCCTGGAGAGTACGCCCTTCACAATCTGGACGGATCACCAGCTGCTGGTCCACGCCTTCACAAAGCAGGGGGATGCATGGTCTTCCAGGCAGCAGTGGCATCTCGCAGCCATTGCGGAGTCCACCTGCACAATCAAATACCTCTCTGGCAGGAAGAACCCTGTAGCAAGACACCCTCTCGAGGATCGAGCTCAATGCGGTGCAGCTTGGGATCGACTACAGGGACCTTGCCCGGGAGCAGACCACCAACCCAGAGATTCCAGCCTACTGCACCGCCATCACGTCGCTCAGGTGGAAGGACGTGCCCCTCGCCCCTGGGGGGCCAACACTGCTGTGCGACGTAAGCACTGTCCAACCGAGCCCACTGGTACCCGCCTCCTGCTGCCGTCTGGTGTTCGATGTTATCCACAGGCTGTCCCACCCCTCCGGCACGACGACGGCCAAGCTGTTGGCAGAGAAGTTCGTCTGGCACAGTATACAGAAGGACGTGACGGCCTGGGTGAGACAGTACATCCGGTGCCAGACCAGCAAGGTGGGGTGGCACACCAAGTTGGGGGTGGGCGAGTTTCCCCAGCCAGGGAGGCGGTTCGGACACATCCATGTAGACGTGGTAGGCCCCCTTCCCCCATCAGGCACGCCAGATATCTCCTGACGATCATCGACCGCTCCACCAGGTGGCCTGAAGCGACGCCCATGCAGGAAGACACTGCCAGTGCGTGCACCAAGGCCCTCTTCTCCAGCTGGATCAGCCGGTTCAGTGTCCTGGACCACAGAACCACCGACAGGGGTCCTGCCTTCCTGTCCAAGCTGTGGTCTGCCCTGGCACACCTCTCACCACAGCACCATCCCCTACAACCCCGCAGCCAACGGATTTGTGGAGAGATTCCACAGGTCCCTGAAAGCTTCCCTCATGGCCCGCTGCACCGCCGAGGATTGGAAGTACCAGCTGCCTTGGGTCCTCCTCAGGCTGAGGGCCATGCCCAGAGCCAATGGCGACCTGTCCGCAGCAGAAAAAGTCTACAGGGAGCCCCTCATAGTCCCGGGCGAACTCATCACGGGGGATCGCCACAACCTGACAGTCCAGAGGCTCCATGACACGGTCGGGAAGTTCGCCCCCTGCCAGCAGACGTATACCAATGGGACGTCACCTTTCACGCCTCCCAGCCTGTCCTCCACCACCCATGTCTTTGTCAGGAATGACGCCGTCCGCCCGCCCTTAACCAGGCTCTACAGGGGGCCCTTCCGTGTGCTGGAGAGAAATGCCAAAGCATTCCAGTTGGCCATACACAGAAAGGACAACTGGGTGCCTGTAGACCGCCTCAAGCCCACCCTGTTGGAGGAAGACATCGACAGCACCCTCAGCAGGCACCGTTGCCCCCTCAGCCAGCCCAACCCAAAAGGAAGTTGCGTGGCTGCCCCCAGAAGCATCCAGGCAGTGCCACAGAAAGCTGCTCCCGCTCAAACTGCAACCCCCACCTGACTTCGCGGAGCCGCGGCTCTCTCCAGCGGCCCAGCAGATACCTAGTTTGATCAGACGTTACCTACATCTTGGGGGCGGGGGAGTATTGTAAAGACCCCGCTCAACGGGTTTTCTGTGGTGAACCTCACGTTTTCTGCAGTGCCTTCCCCACAAGCCTAGGTCAGGCTAAATAGCCACATTTTTATCTATGTAAATACATATCTATTACTGGTTTATTTATGCCTGTTTTCATTGTACATGTGTCAGAACATTATTGTGTCAATTCTTGTAATTTTACTTTTCATGTCATTTGTATTTACTTGTCCTCGGGTCACCTGTATCCTATTGTATGCCTTTGTATGACGCCCGCACGCCGCTTCATAAGGCGACCTTCTTTCTCAATAAACCAGCAGTACTTGTCCACCTGCTCATTATTTTGCACCTCTTACAGGCTAATGAATACAGTTTTGCATGGCTTGTTAGGGAAATCTATATTTCTCTACAGGGACGATATGTTAGTTGCCACTGATTCGGTAGAGGAACATTTAGAGGTTCTGAGGGAGGTTTTTAGGACTTAGGTAATTTTATCTTCAAACACGCTAACCTAAGTGTAATTTTCTGAAGAAGCAGATAGTATATTTGGGTCATGTCATTTTCAAGGAGGGTGTTAAAGTGAATGAGGATAAAGTTAGGGCAATTATAGATTTTGCTACTCCCAAGCATAAGAAACAGATTTGGTCTTTCTTAGGCATGGCTGGATTTTTTTTTGTAGGTTTGTAAAAGGTTTTTCTACTCTAGCATCTCCTTTAACAGATGTCCTGAGGGATGATGTGCAGTTTGTATGGGGTGATGGACAGCAATTAGCTTTTCAGAATATTAAGGATGCCTTAGTTACTCTCCCAGTTTTGAAGTTTCCTGAATTGGAGCATCCTTTCACATGGGTGACAGATGCCAGTCACATTGGTATAGAGCCAGTTGGAGGAGCTTTGGCTGAAGGGTGTAAGGTACTTCTACAAGCTGATGAATCACTTGGGAAGGTTCGTGCCGTCCCTAGGTTACATGGTGGCCGTTAATCCGCTAATCCCAACACCAGGGCACTGTGAGAGAGGAAGAGAGAGCGAGGATCACCGTTTTCAGGAAAGAGGGATTAAGATCTGAGGGGGGAAGCACTTAGATGAGGATCAGGGAGACTCCAAATCTGTGGGGTCTAGTTGATGTGACAAACAAGTTCTCTGTGCTCTTTGGTTCTTCATTTTATTCTAATCTGAGGTGAGTGGGTTGGCTTTGTACGAGATATGCAGGTGCAATCATGCCATCTGCATAATCTTGTAGCAATATATATACACTATACCCTGGGAGTAACTTATATCCAAGGGGAATTAAAAGTTTCAAGTGCTTCATTACCAGTGGCATTCGAGCTGTCGCCAGTTGTGAAACAACCAGTACAATAACTATGACCAATGATTCCTCGAGAGAGGTAGAAGTTGACATCAACTCTGCTGTACATATGCCTGTCAAACTCTGGTTTTAGGACTTAGAATTTATATCAACCCACCCCTGCTATGATAGTGACTGGTTAAGTTTGAAACACAATGCTAATTATCAATTTTGTAACTTACACCATGACATTTTATTTTTTAATATTCACAAGTATAGCAGCACAAATTTTGTTTAACATCCATTTCGTTATACCTCAAGGGTAATTTGTGCCTGAGGGAATCATAAGTAATAAGCTCTTTGTCTAAGATATTGATATTGACTTATACCCTTGTAGCCCCCACATGGCAGGTCTACGATCAAACTCTGCTTTCTCCTGCAATGAGTAGCGTGGGAGGAAAAACCATATAGTCAAGAGAAATACAAATTCTCTCACATGTCTTCCATGCAAGTATCTCAGTCACCATTATTGTTACCTTCCAAGTATTATGATCATTCTGTATGTTGTGATGCCAGCTTTCCAGTAATGTATGTATAATTGTCAATCAGATGTCTTGTATCCATTCACATGTGAATTTATGTCTGTGAAGAAACACAGATGCTTGAAAGTAATCCCTTCCTCAATCTGTCAAGAGGTCAGGACTACTTTGCAGCTCACTCGAACTATTGACCTGTGTGAAAGTTTTGTAAATAAATTAGCAAGCCTGACCAAGCCACCAGCAGTGACCCCAACGCCATTAGCGAAAACCTTGCAGCTGCCTCCAAATGCCTACTGCCCTTCATGCCCCACCACCCAGAGGCATGGTTCTTCGGGGCAGAAACAATTTTCTGCACAAATAAAATCACCTCAGCGATGCTGAAAGCAGACACCATCCTCGTATTCCTGTTAGACGACTTCTTCGAGCAGATAGCAGGATGGCTTAAGGAACTGGAATCCCCCGTTACTTATGACATACTGAAGGACCAGCTGAAGTTATCCTTCAGCATGCTGCCCACCCAGAAAGCCAAGAGGTTCCTCAACCAAGCGGGGGCCTCAATAGGAGACGAGATGCTGTCACATGTGTACAAGCAACCGTGGTGGCTCATCACACTGCCCACCAAGGGCGACCAACCTGAGTCAACCTTGGACCTCATGAAGGAGGTACTCCTCACAAAACTACTCTGCCAGACAGTAGCAGTCATTCCCAAAGCCTCCACCATGTGCTTAGAAGAGTTCCTGGTAATGATTGATGAGATTCATACAGCCCACAAAGTAGCAGACCCCTCACAGCCAGCCACAGCAGTAGTAGCACGATGTCGGACCAAGCAGAATTCAGACACAGAATCAGACAGCAATCAAATGAGCCAGCCGCCCCCATATACAAAAGATGCTTCCCCAGACAGGACTACAAAGGGAAGCCTAAACAGAAGAAACAAGAACCTCCAGAGGGCATATTCTTTTTACACTGGAGGTTCGGAAACAAGGCTAGAAAATGCGACAGAGGCTGCCTATTCTCAAAAACAAGGAGTAGGGTTGCAGATGCGACCCTTTCATAATAACGTCACCAGTGAGCAGACCGGTTGTCTCGTAAGAGAAATTGCACCTGCTCTCACTGCTGTCTTTCTTCCAGGTATGAAAGAAAAGGACAAACATGTTTCTTCCTAAAAGATGAAAGATCTGACATGGAGTTGTTTGTGGACACCGGAGCATACAGATCATTCATCCCAGCCAACACAAATGAAAGTCAACCCCACTCCCCCCACCAACCTTCATGTATCAACGGCCAGGGGAGCACCACTGACAATGTACGGAATGCGGGAGATGAAAACTGCTTTCGATGGGAAAGAACACGACTGGTCGTTCATCACAGCAGACGTGACTATGGAACTGTTAGGAGCTGATTTCTTAACAGCTCACAACCTACTAGTCAACAGAGATAAACAGCTGATCCCAAGAACAACACAGAAATCAACTCCCCAAAAGCCAAGCAGATGCACAATAATTAAAGCATCGAGTCAATGATAGGAAAAAATATGCCCCATCACACCCGACATCCCATCGAAAGAGATGAGAGAAATAATACAAGAATACAAAGACATACTCAAAGACAACCTGAAGCACAATCTAACAAAACCAGCAAAACACGCCATTCAGCACCACAGAAACCAAAGGACCCCCTATCCACTTGCGATTCAGATGGCTGGCTCCAGAGAAGCTCACCTACGTGAAGAAGGTATTCAAAGAGATGGAAGAAGCAGGAATATGCCAGAAAGCCCACAGCCCATGGGCTTCATCCCTACATGTGGCACTGAAGTCAGACGGAACATGGCACCCCTGTGGAGACTACCTACGGCTGAATGTGAAAACAGAACCGGACAGATACCCTCTACCAAATATATTAGACATAAATCAAATGAGTGAACCAAGAATTTAAATCCCTTCCTCGATCTGTCAAGAGGTTGGGACTACTTTGCGGCTCACACGAGCTACTGACCTGTGTGAAAGTTTTGTGAATAAATTAGTAAGCTGTAGGCCTCCGGAAAACGGACACCTGGAAGAAGGGAGCAGAGAAAGACCAAGATCATGAGGGGGTGGGGGTCACACAGGAGAAGCTAGGCGGTTATAGGATTAAAAGTACCCAGCACACAGATATAAATACAGCTGGACTATGCATCTGCTCATTGTGTGGATACTTGATAATGTGGACTGTTTGTCCAAGAAAGCTTGTAACTTTTTCTGAATAAATACTCCATTAGATACCATTCAGCTTGAATGAGGCCCTTTTTAGTAATTCTACTAACGCACAGAACAATTGTGTATGTGATAATGTTAATATATATATATATATATATATATATATATATATATATATATATATATATATATATATATATATATATATATATATGTAATGTATATACATATATAAAATGATATGTATAACATATCTTATACATATATATAATATATATAATATAAATATACATATTTATTTATATCTAAGTATAAATATGAATACATATATATATATATATATATATATATATATATATATATATATATATATATATATATATATATATATATATATATATACTATATATATATATGGATATATACAGTACATATATATATACAGTATATATACAGTATATACTATATATATATATATACTGTATATATATGGGATATATATATATATATATATATATATATATATATATATATATATATATATATATATATATATATATATATATATATATTAAGCGTGTGTATACGTTTGTGAGCTTGTGTGTGTGTTCAGCAATAGCATTTTTTGTGTGCCAGTTTGTTCACCATCCTTCAGATGTTTATGAATACAGAAATGTTTTAAAAATTTAAACTGATGAATACATTAGTTAACAACTGTCAAATTCATACTGGGTATGTGCTAAGAGTATCCTTCTCCCTCTACCAGTAGGTGTTTATTACTGAATTACTAAAAGCTTAGCTTTTGATCAACCTGTGGGCGGCTTCCGGTTAACTGGTAAACAAGGCCAGTATTTTAATTAACTAAACTCATTCATCCCTCTCTCTTTTTCTTTCTGCATCAGTTACATCCAATAATGATATAACTATATATTCAATAAACTGATGTCTATATGTTCATTATTCACTACCATGGAATTATCCTTTAGCAAGGAACTAGACCAGACTCCGCGACTTTTAATCGGAAAATCAGGTATCAAGACCTATAAAAAAAAGAGGATAGTAATGTAAAAATATAGAACGCATAGAAAAACTGAAGGCACAAAAAACTAGGTGCAAAAAATCATTGCAAGAACTGTAGTTCCCGGTGACGTGTACATAAAAGTAACTTAACACATCTCAGCCTGTTGTCTTGTCTGATAATGAGAAGCAGTAACGTTTCCAGCTCAGGGAAGGCATGAATAGTATACATATTTACTTGGTCGATCGAGAATTATGGATACCTTATACCCATCTACTTGGATTACACTCCATATTTCACTGGCATACCACTTCGGGAACGCCGGTGTAGCAGGAAATTATTACTCCTTGAATGAAATTTCCCCCGGGAAAATTAGCCTAGGATTGATTTCCCACCGGGAATAACAGCCCAGGCTGTTTTTCCCCGGGGGGATTTTTGGACCTAGGATATTTTTTCCCCTGTAGGCCATTTCTCCCCCTTATATGTAACCACCTTTGCGACGTGTTTAGCACAAGCCCGTTGGGGTTTCCGTATAAACATGAACAAAAGACTGTAAATAACGAAGATAATGATCCCCGGAAGGTAGTTTAGTCGTGATGATAATTATCCTGTGTGGCAGGCTGCCTTTGCTATACGTCGCCGCCATAGCCATACTCTTATAACAGTAGTGGGGTTGGCGGAATCTTGGCCCAGAGGGAGGAATATTATCCTGGGACGAAATTCCCGCAGGGGGAAATATATCCTGGGCCATATTTCCCCCGGGGGAATTTCGGACAGGGGGAAATACAGACTGTTACACCGACATAAGTACAATAAAACCAAAACACCATCCTCCAGTGCATTACAGACACATAACCAAAGACCTAATGTACAATAATTTATTCAAGGGGCGCAAACTAGAGTTCTTAACTGCCAGAGGTGTATAATATTAAAGGCTCTCTTAATTTGTCATTTCAGACCACTAATTTGTTTGCAGCCAGGTTAATTACCTCGTTCTGTTTGCGGGTAAGCAACAGTAAACTACAGTAAACTACGGAGGGGTTTACTGACCAAGCCTGTCAGCCAGTCAGAGAGAGTATCCAATATAAGCCTAATTTTTCCTCCACATAAACTTCTACCATTATTAATCCTGTGGGTAAATGTTCATTGACAAAACGACAACGTACTTGGAGCAAGAGCAGTTAAGGATCACAACATTTATACCATTGCTGCCAACAGCGGAAGGAAAGAACGCGCGCAAAAAATAAAATCATTACGGAACAATCACAGCTGGAAAGCATGTAGAGGGGGAGAGGTTATGAAAATTCGAATTCATATGCATTTAAAAAAATATTAAGAATTGTTAGGAACTTCTGTATTGGCTTTCCAATTGCTGTATACATTAACAATATCGATGAATTAATTACTTTAACCATACAATCACTATCCCCCAGTTTTCATTTCCTTTTATCCGAAACACTTCAAATAGCATGAAATCTCAATAAATATTGATTCGTAAAACGAGAAAACAAAAACTTGCAGTTGCCTTGGGTAGTGGGAAAAGTAAGATAATCAATTAATAAATAAGTAGAAACTCATAACACTTGAAGGCTTTCAATTTGAATAGCATGGCGTGAACAAGAAGACCAGTACATAGAAAAAAAGTACGCAATTTAGTGAGGATGAGTAATGATCGCATATGCTTTTAGAGGTTAGAGTTCATGTATCTTTGTGTCAACTAATAATAATAATAATAATAATAATAATAATAATAATAATAATAATAATAATAACAACGTAAGAAAATAAAAATTCCCAGGCGTTACAGAAAAGCCAGTGAGAATGATTATACAGACCACTACTACTACTACTACTGCTACTACTACTAATAATACTACTAACTAATAATAATAATAATAATAATAATAATACAAAGAAAATAAAGAATTCCCAGGCGTTACAGAGAGCCAGCAAGAATGATTATACAGGAAACTACTACTACTACTACTACTACTACTACTACTACTACTACTGCTACTACTAATAATAATAATAATAATAATAATACAAAAGAAAATAAAGAATTCCCAGGCGTTACAGAGAAGCCAGCAAGAATGATTATACAGGAAACTACTACTACTACTACTACTACTACTACTACTACTACTACTACTAATACTACTAATAATAATAATAATAATAATAATAATAATACAAAAGAAAATAAAGAATTCCCAGGCGTTACAGAGAAGCCAGCAAGAATGATTATACAGGAAACTACTACTACTACTACTACTACTACTACTACTACTAATAATAAATACAAAAGAAAATAAAGAATTCCCAGGCGTTACAGAAAAGCCAGTAAGATTGATTATACGGAAAACTACTACTACTACTACTACTACTACTACTACTACTACTACTACTACTACTACTACTACTACTACTACTACTACTAATAATAATAATAATAATAATAATAATAATAATAATAATAATAATAATAATAATAATGGAAAGAGAAACCCACAAGATTCCCGTGTATAACTTGTTTACTTGTAAATATTTACATATTACTTTAATCTCGAGTACTTTCAGGTCCTAACTGTGACCCTTTTTCAAGAGATGTGAAGGTAGTCAAGCTGGTTCAGGGCCCAGCAATCTTCTGGAACTTCTTCGTTGTTGTTGTTTTAGATTTAACTGGCCTTGTGCCAGCACGGGCTCTTGCTTCTAGAGCAGCCCGTAACTAACTTCTTCTCCCTGTGCTGTCATTTATATGATGGCTGTCCTGGTTTCCATTCTCTTGAGAGTTGTTAATCTCCTCCTGTCGGTCTGATATCCTGAACTGATGGTCAGTGGGATTAACCCTTGTGGTAAGTGAGTGGTCACCATCGGTCTGTTGGGCAGGAGACCTGACCTCCAGGTCAGAAGGGTCGATCTTAGCTTCTTTTAATATTAAAGCTCGGCTTATGGGATCTTCTGAGGTAAATCCTTTGCTTCCTTCTGTCACTTTAATCTCCCTGATGAGTGCCCCTACCACTACCCTCCTATGACTGACGTTATTGCTTTTGTATATAAGCCTACTGAAATACAACTTTTCTGAGCCAAAGCCATGAAAAATAAGATCTGGTTTATAAGTGAATGTTTGAAGAACAAAGTATGTCCAAAAACATATGGTAGGATGGAAAAAAGACCCTGAAGTGGAGGAGCTTTCAGCAGTTTTCAAGAAGGATCCATCAAGGATCAGTTGCAAGACCTTAAGGAGAAGAAAGAAGCTGCATTGGCTGGTGTAAGGAGAATACAAAACACACTGCAAGAGACCATAAGGGGTGGAGTGGTACAATCAAGTTGTTGGGCAGATCAACAGTAGAGTAACCTTTGATATAAATCGTAAACAGGGTCAACATTAAAAATAAGTTTGAGAGATTATTTAGTAATTCCGTTTGGATCAAATTTAGCAATATGGATAATATAAAGAATATCTCAAGCAGATTATTGACTAGGGATGAAACAGCAGCACTGGGACTAGGGTTAAATTTCTGTCTAGGGACTACAAATAATATCAATATAGAATTCAATAGCAAGATTAACTACCTTAATGTCGAGCAGCACAATGATTTAACTCCGTTTCTCAGAGGAGTGATGATAGGGAGTAATGAAAACAAACTTGGAGATATCTTGCCAGCGCTCTACAGAGATTAAAAAGTTACAAAGACATTAGAATTATGAAAACTGACAAAGGGGGTAGCATTGTTATCATGAATAGTTCAGAATACAGGGATAAAATGTACAGGCTACTAAATGATGAAACTACCTACGCTAAAATAGAGAATCCTCCCACAGTCCAAAAGCTTCAGAATACCTTCAACCAGAATGTGAAGAAAATAATCAGTAAACTAAGTAATGGGAAGGACACACTATGCAATAAATTATTCTCAAGTAAACTACCTGAACTTGCATACATATATAGCAGCCCTAAAATACACAAGGATGGCTCCCCACTACACCCTATTGTTTCTAGTATGAAATCTCCTAACAAAAACTTAGCTGTGTGGTTAGCTGGAGAACTAGGAATATACTTTGGTAAATTTTCAGAATCGCATATTAAACATTCAGTAGATTTCATAGAGAAAGTTAAGAACAAGAATATAAAGGGACATATGGTTAGTGTTGATGTAGTAGCCTTATTCACTAATGCCCCCTTAGATAAAGTTTTAGAATTTCTACAGACTAAACATAATGAGGGCATTTTCAATCCAAGCTTAGAAATAAATGTCTTCCTGGAGTTGATCAAATTATGTGTTAGTGATACTTATTTTATGTTTGAGGGACAAGTATACAAACAGAAATATGGAGTAGCTATGGGGTCCTCATTATCACCAATACTCGCTAATATATGGAATATTTTGAGACCAATCTAGTTCCTAATATTAATGTCCCTAACTTAAAATTGAAAGGTTGGTGAGATATGTGGATGATATTTTTGCCATTCTGCAGGGTGATGATGAAAGTGAAATAGAAACAACATCCAATTCACTCTAGAGAAAAGTAATAGTAATAAACTGCCCTTTTTAGATATCTTGATAGAAAGGAAAGAAATAGGATATGAATTCAGCATATATGGAAAGCCCACACACACAAACTCGTATATTCATTTCTTCTCTTTTCATAGTCATGATATAAAAATGGGTGTTCTAACAGGTTTATTTCTTAGGGCAATGAGAACGTGTGACCCTTGTAAGATAGATAAAGAAATAAATTACACTGAAAAAAGCTTTGATACATTAGCATACCCGGAATGGTTCAGAAAAAGGGCACTCAGCAAAGCTAGGAGGATTTTTTACAGGGAAAATGCAGAGAGTACATGGAATACAGAAAACAAGAAAATAGTTTCCCGCCCTTATATGCTTATAATGAAACAAATTACATCAAAAATGAAAGAAATTAAATATAAATTTGTGTATACCTTTGACAACACCGTAAAAAACAATGTAAAAATAAATTGGAAGGAGCAGACATTAATGCAGATGATATAGGGGGAGTATACATAATTAATTGCAACAATTGCGAAGACAAATAAGTGGGTGAAACAGGTAGGGGGATAAGGACTAGAATCCAAGAACACAGTAGGGCAGTACAGCTCAACTCGCAGGCATTGTTGGGAAAAGGACCATAGGATGGATTTTAAAAACAGTAGGCTTATATACAAAAGCAATAACGTCAGTCATAGGAGGGTAGTGGTAGGGGCACTCATCAGGGAGATTAAAGTGACAGAAGGAAGCAAAGGATTTATCTCAGAAGATCCCATAAGCCGAGCTTTAATATTAAAAGAAGCTAAGATCGACCCTTCTGACCTGGAGGTCAGGTCTCCTGCCCAACAGACCGATGGTGACCACTCACTTACCACAAGGGTTAATCCCACTGACCATCAGTTCAGGATATCAGACCGACAGGAGGAGATTAACAACTCTCAAGAGAATGGAAACCAGGACAGCCATCATATAAATGACAGCACAGGGAGAAAAGTTCCAGAAGATTGCTGGGCCTTGAACCAGCCTGACTACCTTCACATCTCTTGAAAAAGGGTCACAGTTAGGACCTGAAAATACTCGAGATTAAAGTAATATGTAAATATTTACAAGTAAACGAGTTATACACGGGAATCTTATGGGTTTCTCTTTCCATCTTCAGAAGAAAACTAAAAGAAGAGTTTGTTTAGGAAAAGCCAGTAAGAATGATTATACAGGAAAGTATGAGCATATATAAGTACTGTGCAAGTCACTATATAAGCAAAAATATAACATTTTAATTGTAAGTTGTAAAGGCAGGCAGGCCAGCATTGATAAAACGTAATAACAAACTATGGAAATCTTTAACAAATCTAAAAAGAGTTGCAATAATGTTATCCTTAGTAATAAAACACCGTACAATAATGATGACTAAAACAATATAACTAGGAAAGAAATGGCCTTTACGTTACCCTAACATCAAAATGTTGGCTGAAAAATTCATCAGCAAGGGAAAATACAAGATACTGTAATATTCATCTAGCGTAGAAAACTGAATATAAGAAAATAATAATCTAGTTACTTTTGGTTTCTGTAAAAGGAAACTGGTGAGATGGTTGTCCGTCTGTACGTCCGCACTTTTTCTGCCCGCCCACAGATCTCAAAAACTACTGAGGCTAGAGGGCTGCAAGTAGGTATGTTTATCATCTACCCTCCAATCATCAAACATACCAAACTGCAGCAATCTAGTCTCAGTGGTTTTTATTTCATTTAAGGTTAAATTTAGCCATGATCGTGCGCCTGGCACCGCAATAGGTGCCAACAACACAGGGCACCACCGGGCCGTGGCTGAAATTTTCACGGGCCGCGGCTGAGAGTTTCAGGGGCCGCGGCTGAGAGTTTCATACAGCATTATACGCTGTACAGAAAACTTGATTGCGCCGACGAAACTGGCTCATTTTTTCCTTTTTTTTTTTAGTTCAACAAAAATTGCTAAACAGAGATACCAGAACTTGTTTTTATTCAGCACAAAATTGAAAATTGCCTTTCTCTTGATATATACTTCATTATTATTTGTGTCAGGTATGGCATGACAAAGGGCAGTGAAACAAATACCAGGTAAGTTGTAGATTTTCAAAAAATCACCAAAAATAGGTAAATTGAGATATCTAATTTTCATCTAAACATTGAGCAGTAATATAATTTGCACTTCTTATGAAATATGTTTCATTACTATCTGTGTTATGTATGACACAGCACATCCCCCGATAAAAAAGTAAACAAGCAAACTTGCGTGAGTAGCCAGGGAGAACTTACGAATAAAGGGGAATTTCAAGTTACTTGAATTTTAATTTTTTTCTTCAAAAATAGGCAAATTGTGATATATAATATTTTTGAAAATGCAAATGCATGATAAATTGTATCCATAATCATAAAACTTTTTCTCCAAAAAAAATATTACACATAAAAGCAAAAGAAAATAATGAAAACATACATAAATCACAAAAGTTCCATAAAATAATGCACTTTGCAAAAAATATATAAAAATAATTAATATACATATGTGAAATGTAATCTGGTGTACTCACCAACAATCCTGGTCTTCATATCTTGCTAATGCCTCCTCTTCTATTTCGAAGACTTTGTAGTTCACGTCGTATGACTGAGAGGAGGAGGAGGAGGAGGAGGGAGGCATTCCTGATGCTCCTACTGCTACTTCCCCCAGGACCTCGGGGGAGGTGCCATGGTGGTGGATGAGTGCCAGTAAGTAGTTTCGCTTCTATGGTAATTACGGAAGCATTGGGTTTTTATGCAGAGAGGTAGCCTACATATTCTGCAAGAAGCACAATGATGAGTGGCATCCTTTCAAATGTCCTTCATAGAGCAAACTCGGCACCTCTTCCTTCCTCTGCTTCTTGAAGTCTAGAGGCAGTGGCTCCGGCACGTGCACAGTGCCAGGAGAAAGACGAGGTATGGGGTCAACGATCCTTGACTTCCGTTTTGGAGTCTTGTCTTCAGGCACCGAAGGCATAGCAGCAGCAGCAGCATCATCATCAGAAGTGCTAGTGGCAGGAGGGGCATCAGTTGATGTACTAGGGGTGGACATTGCAGAAACTTTGGTGCCCCTCTCATTAGGCGTAAGGTGTCACTGGTGAGCACCCCGTGCTCATACAGCTCTTCTGTCAGCTTCACGGAATTGTAGTAATTATCCATGAACAAGTGGCAACCTTTATTCAGATATGAGTCAAGCAATTGAAAAACCACAACACGCAGAGGAGGATTTGTATCATGGTACACCATGAAATCAAGCACATAACCGGATTATGCCTCACACAAAATATAAATTTTGACTCCATATTTCACTGTCTTCTTGGTGTTATACACTTTGAAAGATAACCTGCCTTTCCACGGAAGCTTACCTTCATCTAAAGACAGGAGCTTCTTTCGGGCACATAAAGATGTTGACAAGTTTTGGATATATTCAAGCAATGGTCGCACATGATTGAGCTTATCGGTGTTTTCTGGCGGTATGGTGAGCAGATTGATTGCATGAAAAAAAGCGTGTAATTTGCACGAACTTTGTGTGATATCACAAGTTGCCACGCTCCTTCATAGTATTTATATTATTCTTAGACCAATACATCCGTTCTTGTGGCAACTTCAGCAACCCCATAAAAAATGCTCATTCCGACATAATGTGGAATATCGGTGATATTGCAGCTCCGCCACTTCAGTGCGCTCTTTTGCTTGAGCACATCCCTACAATAAACGGCATAAAGATGGGTTTCTTCCATCAAAGGTAATTCTGTGTATTAGCTTCGCGCGTGTTATTACTTTGGAAACTCTCTTTTTCTACACTTTTAGGGCTTCTGATACTGGCGGTGGGTTTGTTTGTTGTCGGCCAAATGGAATGTTCCTTCGCCGTGTTTAGTACTGGCCCGGGGTGGGGGTGGGGAGGCGGTTACCCATACGTTAACAAGTTATTGCCCCACACCCGGACGGGACATGAACCGTTCGAAACCGACGTACCCGTGCTCTGTCTTGTGAAGATCGCGTATGGAAACCCCTTGTTGGACGGACTTCAGGGGTTAATTACAGGTTAATTGCATTCGTCCGACAAAAATTGAAGGTAAATCCATAATTAGCAACCAAAAAACTGTAGAAAAAGTCAAGTTAAAAGGTAGTCGCCGCCACGGAGCTACTACTTAGTTCTACCCAGCCGCGAAACATCTGTAAAATCATGCAGTAGGCTACGGGAGCGGGGTCAGGATCCATAGGCCATCCTTCATCTTCATTATCAGCAAATGAAAGGGAAGGAGTTGCAAGCGAGGGACCGGGCTGAGCAGCGAAGGGGCAGGCTTGCCGCCCGCTCTCCCTACCCCCTCCCCACCTTCTCGCCTTGCGTTCACGCTTCACTGGTGAAACAAGGGGATCTCCTCCTCGCTGCTGCTATCAACGCTTTCAGTTTCTGCCTTAAAATCGTCACTGCTATCATCACTATCTGTGTCACTATCACTCTCCATAGACGTCAGTAGCCTATTTATCTCTCTAGGCATTAAATTATGCTTTTGGAACTCAGTAAGGTCCGATAAACATTACCTGTTAGGCGTGAAGAAGCCCTCAAATGCTGGTTTCTCCAGCTGCTCAATCTCTTTTTGCAGGGCCCTTGCCCTTATAAGAAAGCGCTCTAACTCACTTTGGCATTTTCAAAACACACTTTAACACCTTTCCAACAAAACCTGGAAAAATCGGCAAAATTTAGTGGAAAATGACGGCGTTATAGGCGTTTAAATTGGCAGCACTGATAAGCAATCCTCACAGGTAAGGTCACGTGGTCACACTGGCTTCTAGTTTTTCTAGAAAAGGAAATTTCGGCGCATGCGTATGTCACAAGCTCCACCCACCCCATGCTATGAGGAGAAGCAGTATCTCGGGTCGTCATATTCATACCTCTTTGTTATGACGAGCTTTTCTGATTTTTGATGATTTAAAAAAAAATAGATTTTTTTTTCAAACGCGCATGCGCGTTCATCGTACTCATCAAGTGGTGCGGCTCGGATGAGCGTGTGCGTGGTTCGCGCACGAAAGGGTGAATATGGAAATTACACAATAGATTTCAATGCAAAAAACCCCGAAGTAAATTTTTTGGTTATCCTTCTGCAAAAAAAGTGTGGGATAAAATATCACCTCCTCCTCAGAAGTAAGAACGAGACAGCAAGCCAATTTCTGTAGTTGTTTACACTTAGAATGGTACTTAGAAAGGTGTGTGAATAACTGTTAAGAAAATCGCAAATAGACCAACTCATGCAGTTGCCGTATTATTTTGTATTAATTTTTTTCAAAGGTATTTCATCATAAAAGATGTTCTTTATCAAAGAACACATCATGTAGACCAATTCGTTAACTTTTATGGTAAGATACAACTCAGGCATGGTTACTTTAATTACCGGATGAGTCACTCTATATAAATGAAACCTTTATAGACAAACTGATACAACTGCCTCATTAAAAGAACGACCTCTAATGCAAAAAAGTAACTGTCACATTAATTTCGATATACATTGTTATAACCCAAAGAGTGTCTACCACAAGTTTTCAGTGCTATTGATGAATTGCATGGAACGTGACATATTGAACCTAAAGGCCTTTTTCCTTAAAGGCTTAAAATATGATGGGCTGCAAAATTAAAAACACGGGTTTTTCCGAGCGCAACAGACAGTTTAGTATTTGCCATGTCATAGCTCTCAAACAACACTGAAAGCCGCAAGTTGAAAACTGTGCAAGATTTTAGCTTACTCTTCATACAAGTAGAAAACCTTTCGTTTTGTTTCCACATTTTTCAAGCAAAAATAATCTACGTTCGGTTAAAATCGGAAATAAAAAAAGTAGCCAATATATATAAGATAAAAGCATTTATAAACCTAGAAATTACTGAAAAAAAATTGTTCACAGAGAGACTTACGCCCATATTGTCAGAGCTGCTTACCGTTGACATGCTCGCAGTTACTGGCATGTACACCCACGAACGTACACTAATCTCTCTCTCTCTCTCTCTCTCTCTCTCTCTCTCTCTCTCTCTCTCTCTCTCTCTCTATAAGCTAGGGTGAAAATGCAAACGAACGTACAGAAGGTTGAAATATATTAGTAGTAAGAAAGGAAATGAATTTACGTTTATGACTGAGGTCGAACGTACCATTAAAAATTTACACATTTCTTTCAAAATAAAAGAATCAAGTTTCCGCATCGAAAATGTTCTGTTAGAAAACTGAATTCTGTTATATTTCTTACCAGTATATTAGAAAGTGGTAAATTTTTAGGATTAAACGAAACTCGCACTGTTATCGAGCGCAAATATGAGACATTTATGTACACTGTTCTCATCTCATTTCCAAAATTTTTCCGTTTCGACCAATGTAGAATTATCTCTTAACATACTTGGGATCTGACATATACACCGTTTAGTATTATCTGAAGAGTTGTTTATAAGCTCTTCCTATTGTATTACTGCTTCGGTTATAACTGCTCGTAAGCTGAAAATTGTAGAATCACCTTGTTTTATCTTTGTGTTACAGTTAAAGGAGACACAAATACACTTTGCAAAATCGTGTTAGTCATACAACAAGAACTAGCAAGATCACGAGACATGCATACAAGAAAAGCGAATCTGATCTGAGATCTGAAAAGGCCTCCTTCGTGAACATTATCTCTCTCTCTCTCTCTCTCTCTCTCTCTCTCTCTCTCTCTCTCTCTCTTTTAGTTACAAATGCAACAAGTATCACGCACCGATCGAAGGATTTGGCTATAGGCACTTCTGTTTTTTCTTGAATTTCTCGAAGTGTAGCTTAAGTATGACTGACGAAAGACTCGCAAAAATGATTTTTTTCGCTTTAACTACTCAAAAACTGATATAATTTTTAGATAGGCTGAAAGTTTGAAAAATCAGAGTTTGTTTATTTTAAGTGTTAGATGCCTCAATACGGTATATTTAACCCTATTTGACCTGCAACCTCTAGGAATGCTCAATCTCCGACACACATAGATGATATAAAAGAACTGCGAAGTCTTTCCCTTTAACGATATCAAAACTATAGTGCTTTAATAACCGTTAGCCATAGCAAACAAACATGCAAGAGGCCAGACAGAGAGGTAAGTTACCATACCCCGGACCGTACACCGCGGTTACAAAAAATCTTCAAGGTAAGAAATAAACCTAGAATAATAAATGCATGGGTTATCTTAATAAAATGTGCGATAATCAATTTCTTTGAGAAATAAAAGTTTCGGAATGAGTCCAAACACTCAAATGATTAAATATAAGAAAAATATTTATCGGTTATCTTCCTGCCTGTGATAAGGAATAAGTTTTGTGTCACCAACACGGTTAAGATTTTCCATTTGGAAACATTATGATATTTAAAACAAGTTCATTTTGATATGAAGCGCGTCACTCCGACTCATCGTCCTGAAGAATATTGATTAGAATCCTGATGTGGTTACTATACTAAGAGAGAGAGAGAGAGAGAGAGAGAGAGAGAGAGAGAGAGAGAGAGAGACTTGTAAAATGATCCCAACGGGCCGATGAGCCTTCCAACCTGAGCATGAGTCGTATCGCCCTGTGCGCTAACAATTCTCGTCATAAATCATTTGACAGCTCATTAGGCAATTAATCTGCCAATCTGGTTCGGATAGACTCAACCAAGGCTACTAATATTAGTTTTCATCTTCAACCTTCCATTTTGCTGAGTCAGTCTCTCTCTCTCTCTCTCTCTCTCTCTCTCTCTCTCTCATGTAGGCCGCTTAATTTAATAGCAACATTTCGTTATGTTGACTACTTCATGCTGCTAACCTGATTGTGGTTCACCTGGTTGTTGTTTTTTTGTTTTGTGAGGATGGTAACCATTCGATTATCTTTTCAATTTTTTTTACCACCAAACTTTGTTATGCACTTACGGGCAACTACTGTCAGTTACCTTGTTAACTTGCAGTATTGATATGTAAATTATTTGACAATAACGCATATACAAGCTTTCCCCATTTGCACACCAAATCATTAATTCCTTCGGTGTGATGTAACCCCATGCCGTTTTTCTTGCAATACCCCAGGTCTCAAAGACACTCTTGGTAATACAAAATGCCGCTCTATTTTTGAGATTCTTCAAAGAAAAAGCATTACCACCCATTGCGTTCTTTTCGCGATCTTGTTTGGCAAGAATTCCTCTCAAGTCATTTTCTCGCTTTTCAAGCCATCTTCCCTTTCCCTTCACCGGCTAAGCTTCCAGTCACCTGAGTTCATTAACTTGGAAGATAATATCCACACTCATTATCCAATAATATTCTAAGATTACATTAATATTCTAGTATTACGGTGGACCCTGGGTGGGACCTCAACGATATGTGACCCGATACAGTGGATAAAGTTTCACACATTATTCCACCCTCCAAGAGAAAAAAAAAAGGCGGGAAGGGCATCTCAAGGAGGAAAAAAGTGGAAATCCTTCTCTCTTTGGTGCGGTCATGGAAACTTCATTTTTATTGGGCTGTTCTTTGGACTTTGGAGGTTAAGGGCAGACTCATTAGTCATATTCAAAACTACTGGCATTTTCAAGGTAAAGAAATAAACTATCTATGACATATTTATGGGATAGAAGTTGATTATGCTCAGCTCTTAGGAATCTCATGCAATTTTCCGAATTATACTTTGAATTACTGACATTGCCTGGTAGCTCTATTAGTAATGAGCTTGCTTTTATTGCATAAATTATCACATTCTACTCTTAGTACTTATAATTCCTTATTGTACTTTTTTATTATTCACTGGATTAATAACAGCATTGATCTTCGTTCTGTTAAATATGTATAAGAATAGGTATATATTTGAATGGGAAATGAATAATTATCGAAAAAAGTTATGTATTTGAATGGGAAATAAATAATTGTCGAAAAAGAAGATTTATGCTCAGGTAAGGAGCATGACGTGACGAGCGACAAGATCTGGACGATTTCACTCCTCTACTGACGTCGATTTCTAAAATCCGTTAGATAGAATCCATTACGAAAGTCACTGAAGTAGAAAATGGAAGCAACGGGAAATTTTCGGCATGGAGACATTATCTCTTGAAGAAAACGTCTGTTTGCCATAAAAGCTAAATATTACCGTTCAAATGAACTAAGTAACAATACATGCACTTGTCTTGAAATGTATTTTTTGAAAAGAATTTCGTCATTGATACTTTTCAAGCTCATTTATTACAATCATTCTTAGGTTTTACAAACTACAGCTTTTCTTCTGTCACAATAATTATTACACCAGCGGTAATCAGTAATTAATGTGTTCAGTTTTATTTTGCAACTGAAGTTCTTTTAATCTGTGTAAAAACCTTTCATGATTTTATATTTCTCTATCATGCAGGTACATATTTACCCTTCTGTATCGAGGAATTTACGCGCCCTATCTACAAGAAATATTAATCTGGTATCTTATGCAGAGATAAAATTTCCATTTCCATGTACTCTGCCAACTTCTGCTCCTTTAAAATTTAAATGTAAAAAAAAAAAGATTTTTTTTTTAAATGAGAAGCTTCTACAGTACGTTGAATTCAATCGAGGATGATATTCCAGCAGCTCTACGATTGCAATACAGACATTACCATTTAAATCTCTTTCTACAGACATGAAACAAAGCTACATGGAAGAAGCATCTCTGTGAGAGACTTACGATGGATCCCGTTGAAATTTAAGGAACAGTTAAAGAACGAATCCAGACTTGCTACAGTTCTAGAGCAAAGATGATCGTATATGGGGACCATAGTCGGAAATCAGCAGATGATAATACCTCAGAAAATGTACGAAATCTGTAATAGGTTGATGGAGCAATGTCAGACTTAACATGAACATGCTTTCAGGATCCAGTATAGATTCTGGAGCTCAGGGGAATGATAATGATATGGCAGGATACAAATTAAGGACTAAAAGAAGCCAAGGTAAATGTCACCAGGCTATTTGCCATCGTAGTTTTCAAATATATTTTCACTGTATGGATCCTATGAACTAAAATTACAAGGGGCACAGGATAATGCGTGGCGATTGGGAGCGAGACATATACAATAATATGGCATAAAGAGTTCCCTCCTCCTCCTCCAAGAAGGGGCGGGGGCAAGGTGGAGACCAAAGCAATATCAGCCTCAAAGTAATATACCTTGATTTTTTGAGCAGGTACTAGAATTGCACTACCTAAATTACATTTTCTAAGCACTGTAGACACATCACTTTGAGTTCTAGATTGCCTTTTTTTTTTTTTTTTTGTAAACCATATTTTCCTATTTATGCAAGCATACCATTAGAAGCATCATACCAAAAGTTTTTAGTTAATTTTCTTTGTTTCTGAACGATAGTGAGAACTTTTCACAGCAACCCTCTTTATAATGTGGGATACAGAACTATATTATTGATAAACAGATGATCAATCTAACGTTTTGGTCTTAGTTCTAACAGTAAATCTAAATTGCATGGTAAATTCTATGACCGTATTATTACCACTGCAAATGAAAACAGGAATAAATATAAAATAACATTATCAAAAGGCCCTTAACTTTCTATGCAATCTTCCACATAATATAATTTACAAATGTGGATAAACAGAAAAATATAGGACATAAGGAAGTGCAATAAAGTACCGATAAAAACCACGCGTAAATAAAGAAAAAAAAGGAAAAAACAGAAAAATACACAAATATAAAAATACACAACGAGTGGTAGAGAAATGAAAAACAAAATTTTGAATGGTGTTCCAAAATCAATGTTGCCACTAGGAAGAACATTCCACTGTAGTTCTATGAAGCAAACAAAATGTGGATTCTGAGGTTATGCAAAATAAGCTGCATGTACTAAATCTGGAAACACAACAACAATATTATTAGGAGAAGTCACTGAAATAGGGCTCTTGGAAGAAGGGCACCTTTGATAATAGCCTGACTCATAAATATCTTTTGATAAAAACGAAACAGACTTAGGAAGTAGTTTTGCTTAAGAGATAAAGATCTAGATTTGGACCTCCAGATACTGGATCATCCTAATTTTGATAGAAAAAAAGGCATGAAGCATTTGGCACTAACAAGTGTTCCTTTCTGGTTACAGGCTGTTATAAAGACAATTTAATGGGATAATTTATCGGATACAGCAGATGATCCCATCACAACTTCGTAGGTAAAGAGAGGGGTCATCTCAACTAAGGGTCATCTCAACTAAGGGTCATCTCAACGAAGGCGTCATCTCAACTAAGAAACCTGACCCCGTTAAGTGTTTCAAATCTGAATGCAGCTCTGCCCCCTTCCCCAAAACTAAAGACCGTGGCGAGAATAACAGATGGCATATAAAAGGCTGCACGAAAAGAATATAGATATTTTTATTATTGGACGACTCAAATCTGATAATCAAGACACACTTCGATGGTACTCTGAGAAGACGTCACTTTGTTATCAACTTTCTGCTTTCCCTAGTGATCATAAAAGCCATCAGTAAGAAAGTCAAGGCGCTCACAAACCCCATCAAGAAAACTCTCATACAATAGTATCATAAAAGATCACCTGGTTCTTCATGCCCTTAAATGTAGTAATATTGGTCCCTAAGTAAAGGTCTGCGGATGTTGCCTCAAGAGGACCAAAATACCCCTCTCCCACCTTGGGAGGCTCTTAGCTGGCTCACAAACCACAGAACTGATGTAACCTGCCCTTTAACTGACTGTGTGCCTGCTCTCCCCTGCATTCTAACCGCCACACTTACCTCCCATTACAGTGTTCACAAGCAGATCATACCTCTTTTGAGCATATTCTGTAAAAGTTAATAAACTTAGGCAACACACTTTTGCCATCTGTGATACAGTACATGAAGATTACAGAGCATTTTCAACGTTGTTAAAAAACATTTATGGAACATTTTGCGGTCACCCAAAAATGAGGCTTAGTTTCTTGTGATATAAATCCCTTGACAACATTATAAGTGTGATTTGTTACTGAAATGAGGCTACGATCCTAGGGAGAGTGTCACAAATTTTGACCAATACTGCATAATTTACGATTCTACAACTGATTCTATTTGCAACTGACCGACTATCATAATGCTATCTAAATCACTCACTTTAAATCAGTAAGGTATTCATTTTTCCTATATATATATTCCTATATATATATATATATATATATATATATATATATATATATATATATATATATATATATATATATATATATATATATATATATATATATATATATATATATATATATATATATATATATATATATATATATATATATATATATAAATATATATATATATATATATATATAAAAGGCCTAATAAAATTACAATATCAAACCTGGATACTATATTACACCTCACTATTTGCATGAGTCTATTGTTACCTGCAATGATCACTATGAATTTGGAAAAGACTACCTTCACATTCGTTGACAGGTTACGTTCAATGGTCCATTGCCTTTGCTCTGACACCTCCAAATGAATGACTACCTCCTATCAAGAGAGGTTTAGGAACCACCAGAAAATTGTTTCATTAGGATAAGATCTGAAATCATCCAGGTGATCAACCTGCAAAGTAACAGCACTGGACAGATCTGTGCAAGCTCTTCTGGAATATAATACCTACATTACTGCAGTTAGGCAAAAATAAATCTAGGTATCATCATGGGAATATTCGTGATATACTCTGTGGTGACGATCAGATCAAAGACCAATATTTACACCTTTGAGAAAAGTTGTATTGTGGAGGCAAAATGATAGTAATGAGTCACGTAAGAGCCTAGGTCAATAATTAAAGAATTAGAGGTGACGCTGTTGAAAGGATGTGGGGGGAATCATTTTACCCCCTGTCCTGAATTACATAAAAGATCAATGCTCCCAGAAGAAGTAGATGACCTCACAAATAACGTATGTTCGTGACAGCAATGGCGTATAGAATGTACCAAATAATAAATCACATGGGTCCGACAGTCTCAACGCAAAACCCCTCAAGTTTTGCCACACAGCATCTTACCTTTTTCTGGCGGCATCATGTCATTTACGCATAATTTATCAATTTATTCGAGAAGCCCTGCTCCTAGATCAATCAATACCACCAATCAAAAACGAGCCAAAAGGTGCCGCTGACCCAGGTAACTGTGGGCTAATTAAAATCTTTATGTCTAGTTTCATCAAGGATATTTGAGCCTGTTCTTTTTCTGTGCCACTTTCAGCATCATAAGCTCACACATTCCCTTTCAATTTAAACATGACCATTCAACCAATACCGATGTTTATATTCTGATAGAGTGAATGAATTATACTTTATCCACTAACTCTTGTATCCTAGCTGAAACAGGTGTACAATGTTATGCAAGCTTGCTTCTCTGTCCTCATCCACATGACATTGCCATACTGGTTTGTGGACCTGTTTAATATCACTCAACATGGAAACTTCATAGACTTACAAAACGGCACAACAGCCCAAACGAGATTCAAAAGCGAAGGATGACAGAAGCTGCAATGAGAGAAGAAATGCGCTTACGTGTCCTTGCTCACCTTCCCAACAGCCTGATAGCTTAAGATAGGTTTTTCTTCACTGTCAAAGACTCGCAATCCTCTCAGTGTAGAGAAAAGAGTCTGTGACTGGCTCTGACAATGAAGGAGCCAAACATTCACAAGTTACCAGTCCTACAATAGTTGTAAGGACCACATTGACAAGCGTTGAAAGAGGGTGCTGATTGTACTTAAATTCCTTCTTGTCATATGAATATTTGTAAGTTTTTATAAGGAAATTTTCATCCAAATTATGATGTCCATTGATTTGCAAGGGGAACAAGAGTTTCTAGTCCACGTTCTATCCAAATTATAGTCATTATTATATCTACTTTCCAATATGCAGTAACTCGAAGGGCCACAAGAACTCAAGTTGGCTGGGAGGGGCTATGTATATCACATGTATTATCTTTTTATTATTCTTCGCATTAGGAATATTATAAATGTAACGACTAACTTTTCTAAGTTCTTTTTATTTAACTATTTGCAGCCCTATTCTTTATTCGTATATGGTCATGGGCTGAGATAAAGTATATTATTATTATTATTATTATTATTATTATTATTATTATTATTATTATTATTATTATTATTATTATTATTATTATTAATACTTCTACTACTACTAGGACACAATGAGCTCTTGACTTCTCGACTTCCTCAAAACTTTACTATTTGAATAGGTTTACTTTTGTAAACACCAATCGGAGCGGAAAATTAATGTAGACACTCTTACCTTTTCAGGGGGGATTCCAACCCACGCAAGTTCGTTAGAGAGAGGTTGAGCTAGTTCACAATACCATGGAGAAAGATAATGCATCAATCTACAGCTTACGTAACTGAGCTTATAAACAAATAAACTAATAAATAAATTAATAAATAGATAAGTAAATAAGTAAATAAAATAAGTGTGAGGACTTTGAAAAGTTTAAGGGTTCAATGGTTTAATATAAAAAAAACCCAATGTTCAGGTGACTGTGAGAAGTGGATCCCATGTCATTATTTTATTATTCAAAGTTATGACGCTACAAGTCACATAAATATTTGCCTTTACATTCAGCAATACATGGCATTTGCACATGTTGAAAGATTGCGTTCGGATGACCTAATAATAATGAAAATGTTACCAGAAAACCCTTTCTATGAAAAATTAACATAAAGCTATACATTATATATTTGCAACAATCACCAGATTTTTATGAAATAACAAAACGTTTTCTCTGAATACCAAGAATTCCCATCCTTCGACAGCTGTAATATTCATGAGTTGCTTGATTTATAAAAATAGCTAAAATTCACTTTTCACGTCATAAAAGCTGCAACAGGAAAGTAGCTCAAATGTAGTTGGTTACAATGTGCGGAGAAGAAATCAGGAACTATAAAGACGTGAATGGCTTAGCCTCACATTGCCCCTAAATCATCAGCTATAATTTACAGAGTATGAGGAGTGGAAACCTACAAATGATGGTCAAGTTCATTTCTACATTCCGTTTCTCTCTTTCTCGTTACCCAGCGTAAGGTCGTTACTTTCAATATAGTATTCCAAAAAAGAGCTACTATTTAGAATTTTTAACTTCTCTCTTCTCTCTCTCTCTCTCTCTCTCTCTCTCTCTCTCTCTCTCTCTGTGAGCGGAGAGATTCTAATCCTCTTTTTCCGGACAAGGAACATTAGAGATAATGTTTTAGTGCACCAAACTAGATTCAGGCAGCTTTGTAATGTTCACCTTTTGAGAATTTTGCTACAGGACTTAAGTCTCTAGCATCTCTCTATGATATGTTTTTTTCTAATACATCGACGATCAATGTTTGTTCTATTTCTTGTAACGATTCCCCTCATTGTATTAAAATGGCAATATTGTCTGATTTATAACTACAGAGATAACTACCACTTTATGCATAAAAACATATTCAAATTTTTAACAAAACTGAATTCGATGTGTAGTAGACAAACGTACTGAATCTCTCTTCTCTTTCAGCAAGTAAAATTACTAGCATACTGCCGATATTATGACAGCATATCTATAGGAGGAATTCTTAAATGATTCACCGTTGTTCAAATCTCAGGCAATTATCCGAGCTTCGGAAGATAGGTCCCAAATCTCCTTCTTTGATACGGACGAGAAACCCAAAGCTACTGGAAGATCCTTCCATCTAGTTCAGTCCCCTTCCAGTGTGTTCACTGGCCAACCAATTAGCCAAGTGATGATCGATTAAACTCATCATCCGATAAACTCAAATCATCGGCCGAAGTCATCAGCTCCAACGCTCAGAAGAAAAAAGACCAAGCAGATGAAGCGTTGAGCGGACAAATAATGAGATGGAGGATGTTGCTCCCTCCCACCCCCCACCCCAACCCCAACCCCATCCTTCCTACAACTTGAAGTTTCGTGGCCGGTTCCTAATGAAAGAAGAGAAGAAAGAGAAACGCTCATTCACGGTCGACGTTCTTGCTAAAACAACGGGGAAAGGCAAAAGAGGCAAGCTGAGATTGCTATTCCATCCTTTCCCATGCCGCCTCTTCTCCTTGAAGCGTTACAAGAACTGTGTCCGGGGACCGCCCACTCCCTCCCTCAAATAAAAATCTATGATTGACTTATGTTCCTCAGAGAACCAGATCTCAAAAAGGGTAGAAGTTTTATCCACTAGATACTGCATATGCCACCCACAGTCTCTCGAAAAAACACTGAAGCATGATACTATGGGTCCAGGCGCACATGGCAACACTGCCACGCCCTTCTAATCGCTTCTTTTAATGTCTCTCAGTTGTGTTTATCACCAAGAGATTTCCAAGTGCTTCATTTTGCACGATTTTATATTCATTAAGATGCGACAGACGAATGCGCTGATGATTCCATGGGGTGATATGGATATGTTTGCAGGATATGTGGGTAGGATGTTGGTAACTCTGCAGGGCAGTGTTATCAGGGCGGAGAAGCGGGCGACCGGCCGACTTGGGTTGCACTGCCAAGGAAATATGAGGACTTCTGTGTGTGGTGGGTCCAGCCGCAAACTCGGTGGGGTCCATAGGCGGGGGAGCTAGGGTACCTGTCGGGCACCGGCGGGAGAGGGAGGGTGGGCAGCGCGTTACATCGATTATGATAACGCGCGTCATAACGGCTTTACGACGGTCCGAAGCTAGACAGGGGGCAGGCGGAACTCGGATTGTGTTTCAAAGGTTTTCGATGAAAAAAAGAAAAAGGAGTAAAAATGAAAAAGGCGGAATGTTGAATCTCCCGTTTCCATGATATGAATGATAATGATGAATTTAAATAAATTCCTCATGGTCAAACTCCGTTTGCATTTATTTAGCGTCCCAATTCGGATTCCTCAATGAAGATCGAAAATAGACCAATGAAAGAAGAACGTGAAGCGAGCCGTGAAGTAAACAGATCGAAACATACATTGTTTTGTCCCCAGAGCCGCGGACCACACAGCCTCAAGACTAATATCAGGTCCTTTAAGAGATAATCCCGAGCAAGAGCATATAGTCCTGGCAGCGGTGGTCACAGTGGGTGCCCTCATATATCACATATCACGTATTGTGTCTACCTGTAAGGTGGCTGGGGTAGGCAACCCTTTCTCCTTAGGAAACTAACGAGTTCGCCTTTGACTTTCCTTTTGAAAATGAGGGTTCTCCATCATTTCCTAATTGTCGAAGCTCAGACTTCACCCAATCAGAAGCTCTAGTTGGGGCATCTATTGGAAAGTTCGTTATAAGCGAGTCTCGGAATGCCCTCCTAAGCAGGCATTGTTCGCCGCAGGAGAACTCGGAGGAGGCGCAAGAATGGCTCGCTCAATAATCACGAAAATGGCATTAATATCGGGTTTCATAAGACCTCACTGGGCTCAATGGGGTAATTTTCACAGTTCCCCGCGGAAGGTCTCCGGCCTTATGGGTGGTCGCTCAAAAGAAACGCTTTGTAACAACGCCAGATAAAGTAAGATATGAAAGATACCCGCGTATCCTACCGTCTTCCAGTGGCACTTTTCACAAAACAGGCGTCCGGCAGTGTCACAAGGATACATCCTAAGGATCTAAAGTCCACCCCCAAAATGGTCAGATGTGTAAAGCGCATATTTACTCTCTAATAAATTCCTTTTAATAAATGGCAATATTATAGCAACTGGAAATTTCTATTGATTTATGAGGTGCTATGAATTGAAGATTCCGGAGAGTTTTTGCAAGTGTGCGAGTATAATTACGAGGCTGTTTCTCTTCGTTTCAATCATATCAGTGTTAGGGCACACATGCACACACACACTGAGGCGGACACACACACAAACGCCCACATACACACACCCACACACACACACGCACATGTATATACATGCATACATACATACATACATACATACATATATATACTCGTATATATATGTGTGTGTGTGAATGTGTCATTGGAGCATCTATTGTTCATGTAAACATTTATGCATATTCCAAATTTTAGATATGAAAAAATTTTAATACTTTATACAAGCAAACATTCTCACTGTATTGGTGCAAGTTATGCTCTTGTATTTAAGTTTTCAAGAAGAAACAGATTACAAGCAAATGGTATGCATACACACACATAAATACACTTCTGTACATTCTCAAGCACAAACATAGGAAAATATGGTTATCTTTACGAATTTCCTTGTTTCATTATTTCCAAAGCGCTATTGTTTGTAATACAGCAACTATGTATGAACTTCCAAACTTCGATCCGCCGGAACCCTACGGAACCAACTTGATGACCCACAAGGCAGCAAACCATGACCCACGAGGAACAGCAGTTGATTCTATTATGATATGAGAAATTTAGACGGTGAGGCCTTTGTCACAAAGACAAGATATTTCATGTTATAAATATGATTGGTGGAACTTGAGTTATAATCGTTTGCTGTTGCTAGTGATACCACTACCACCATGATAATTATTCCTAATGTTGTCGGTGTTTTCCCCCCACTTGAACACATTGACGCTGAGAGAGAGAGAGAGAGAGAGAGAGAGAGAGAGAGAGAGGGGGGGATGATTTTTCCAATATAGCAATTTTTTACGGCTGTTACAAGTCATATTTTCTTTATATTTGACAAACTACATGTTCAGGCTATGATAATTATATATTCAATCCATTCTCCATGAAAAAAGCAGCCAATCGGCAAACATGCTCCTAAGAGGCTTGGCATTTCTTAATCGCTTACGTTCCAAAGAAAAAAAACTTCTTCGAAGTCATCTCTGCGTCCATATCAGGCCTTATTTCCCCTGATCTAAATTACCTAATATCCAAAATATATTTGACGCTAGAAAGATGTTACATAACTACGACTGGCAATATTAAACGGGAAACAGCACAATAATATCAACGGGCCTCCTTAAAATTTTTATTTTTAAACAGAAGAAATACATAAACCCGAAACTTTTTATCACATTCAAATTTAATACACACACACACAAACATACACACACATACATATGTATATATTGTACGTGTGTATATATACATATATATGTGTATATATATACACATACATATATATATATATATATATATATATATATATATATATATATATATATATATATATATATATATATATATATATATATATATATATATATATATATATATATATATATATATATATATATATATATATATATACATATATATATAAAGATAGAGAGAGAGAGAGAGATATAGAGAGAGATAGAGATAGAGAGAGAGAGAGAGAGAGAGAGAGAAAGTTGGCATCTTACACGGGTGATTTTTTTCATATTCACAAATATTAATCCATAAGTATCGTTTAATGTCAAGCCACCATACCTTGGGAATGACCGACAACAAAGAGGAATTGTAACTGGTAAGTGCTTCTGCTATCAAGCTGGATGGTCAAAGTCACTTATTATCGTTGTTTCTAAACTAAACCATTATTAGAACCTGGCCGGCGCAGAAGCCTTTTTCAGTTACAATTACCCTTGGTTGTAAGTTATCCCCAGTGTGTAGTTGATTCGATACTAAACGATGTCTATGGCTTAATGTTTTATTACACACACACATATATCTATTTATATTTATATATATATATATACATATATATATATATATATATATATATATATATATATATATATATATATATATATATATATATATATATATATATATATATATATATATATATATGTGTGTGTGTGTGTGTGTGTGTGTGTTTGTGTGTATGTGTGTGTGTACAGTACAGCACGAAGGAACGCGTGCTTGAGAATATCACTAAGTCCACGTCGAAAAAAGGGAAAACTTATTATATGATTCTAGTACTTACAAAAAACTACGGAAAGACCCATTAGCTGATGTCATAAAAAGTTTCAATTCCAAAATAAAAACTATACTAAAGGAATTCGGTTCAATGAAGGAGAAAGTGTCAACGATTGGCTCATCCTTACCGTACATGTGCTGATTAATCAAAGCCCATAAAAGAGATTTTCCCATTCGCCCCATTATCAGTTCAACCGGTTCTGTTAGTTATAAACTTTCTAAATATCTAGATAGATTACTATCACCTATTCTGGGTACTATTTCAAATTCCCATTTACAAAACTCTGTTGATTTTTGTACTAGACTTTCCCATATTAAATTATCCAGTATTGACAGATTAACCAGTTTTGAAGTGACATCTTTATTTACTAAAGATTGATTACTTACTTCAATATTTATCACAACATTTGGACTTGTATAACCTAGAATTACCTACCAATGTTATTATTAATTTGATATCCCTTTGTATAAAAAATAGTAAATTGGATTTCAATAGTAATTTTTATGAACAAATATTTGGTATGGTTATGGGGAACCTTCTTTCGCCATACGGCATTCTTTGAGTCTAGACTTATTCCAAGGAATCTGTTCTTTAAGGTGTTAGATATGTAGACGATTGTTTTTGTATTGTTAAAGAAAATGTAAATATTCCTGATTTCTTGCAAGCATTTAATAATCTTGAACCACCCATAAAATTCACAAGAGAATATGAAGAAAATAGTTGTATACCATTTCTGGATGTCTTGGTTATTAGAAATAGCACCAACTTTTGTTTTAAAGTATATAGGAAACCCACGAATAATTTGTCATATATTCATTTTTAATCTAACCACGCTAAACAAATTAAGCCATGAATTAGAAAATGTAAAGCAAGGGTAGTTAATAGAGCTGTTGTAGTCACACCTTTCCTAAATAGATGGCAGCCAAAAACATTAAATACGTGACCATCTACCGATAAAACAGACATGATATTAATGACACTATAACCTCACCCTAAATGCCAGTGCTTGGAATGCAAGAAGGAAAGCTGAATGGGTGAAAATGTATATGTACACATTTGTATAAGAAATTTTACTGATTAACTTTAATTTGTACATAGTAATATTTTAGATATAAATATATATATGTATATATAAAAAGTATATATATATATATATAGTATATATATATATATATATATATATATATATATATATATATATATATATATATATATATATATATATATATATATATATATATATATATATATATATATATATATATATATATATATATATATATATATATATATATATATATATATTCACTACACATAAGAATAGTATATATATATATATATATATATATATATATATATATATATTCACAGGTGTTGATATGAAGCTGCAAATGCTGTGGAAGTTATTTACACGCACACACACACACATACACACACACACACACACACACACACACACACATATATATATATATATATATATATATATATATATATATATATATATATTTATAGCTTCCACAGAATTGGCAACTTTGTATGAATACCCAAAAAATAGTGGGCAATTCAAATGTCTTTGACACCCTCTTCCAGGATATTTTGGTTCTATCAAATTTAGATTGGCTGTTAGCCTACTGGCAGTTTGCAGAAATGCATGAACAATGGCTTTGCAGAAGAGCATCTGGTGAAAGGTTCTGAACCCCTTGGTTATAGTTCAAACATATCAAACGGCTGTCTTTGTGGGGGTGTGTTGATATCGATTCTAAGTATAAAAGCCTACATTCGACGGGCATATGTACAACAGTGTCACTGAAGCAGGAAGTTCTCACTATTAGGAGCTCGACTCTCACAGGTGACGAATCACTTGTGATTTATAATTCCCCTTTAGTGTTATTTCCGCGGTAGAGTGAACTGGGCACTAGACAATATTGTAGCTTAATGTTTGTGAATATGAAAAATGTCACAGTGATTCGAGAACATGTTTCACAGAAATGAATTTCTGACACACATTGGCAGCAAACCACGATTTTTCAAGTGAGAGTCCAGGGTAAGAAGCTGGAACCCAAGTACTACATGCCTGAGGTTTTTCCAGGGAGGTGCCTAAAGCTCAAGATACCAGCAAATTTTATCCAACTTCCTGACCCAGCAGTGAATAAATTTGATAACATTTCATTCGACTTACCCGTCTCACCATGCGATATAATAGAAATGACCAGGTGGGAACATGTTTCACAGAAATGACCTTCTGACTTACACTGGGAGCAAACCCTGGTCTTTCAAGTGAGATTTAGGGCATTAGCAATTCCTTCACACAGATCATAAAAGAAGTTGGAACTTAAGTATTACGTACCTGAGGTTTTTCCTAGGCAGATATCTTGTGCCCACATTAACAGCAAATTTTACCCAACTTTCTGACCCAGCAGCGTAAGTAGTACTTGGGTACGTAGGACTTAGGCCACAACTTCTTTTATGACTTGTGTATGGAGGAATTGCTGAAGCTCTGGACTCCACTTGAAAGACCAGGGTTTGCTCCCAATATGAGCCAGAAATTTATTTCTGTGAAACACGTTCTCATGTGTTTGTTTCCGCTATATCTCCCAGTGAAGAGAGTAAGTCAATGAAATATTAGCAATTCATTTGCTGCTGGGTCGGGAAGTTGGGTAAACTTCGCTGGTATGTTGGACGTTAGGCGCCTGCCCGGGATAAACCTCAGGTACGTCGCACTTAGGTTCTATCTTCTTTTATGACTTGTGTGGAGGAACTGCTAATGCCCTGTTCTCTCACTTGAGAGACCAGGGTTCGCTTACGATGTGAGTCAGAAATTTATTTCTGTGAAACACGTTTTCATGGTTTTTATATATATATATATATATATATATATATATATATATATATATATATATATATATATATATATATATATATATATATGTGTGTGTGTGTGTGTGTGTGTGTGTGTATGTATGTATGTATATATATATAAATCATATCACCACAGGTGATAAAATAAGGGACTGGGTGAAGGTCCTGACCAGTTTCGATCTAAGCCATTGTCCGTATTGTTCCCCTAGCAAATATATTGCGACTTCTGGTACTATGTATCAGTATTCATCAATTGCTTAGAAATAGAGCCGAAACCAGTGAGGACCTAAACTCAGTCTCCTATTTTTGCCTGTGGTGATGTGTGATAAAACCACGTATATATATGCATATATATATATATATATATATATATATATATATATATATATATATATATATATATATATATATATATACATATATATATATATATGTAATATATATAGTAGGCAATTTCAGTGGTAGTATTAATTATTAACTGATTAGCACACATTGTTAATAATAAGCACAGTGCTCTCTGTGAATCTAAGTAGCTTAGCAATATCTGATAGGCATTTGAAATAAATATTTGTAAAAAGTCAACTAAAAAAAAGGATGGATTGAAGTAAAAGAAACAAACATCTGAAAAGTGGTATGGTTATTTGAAAAGAAAAAGAAAACTTTCTGAGAAGGGAAGCTGGCCTCTCTCAGGGGTAAAGGTGCTTCCCTCACGCCCTAAAACATTCCCATCCGCAGATTGGGGTCACCTCACACTACTGGACGGGGTTTCCACCCTCTCTTAGGGCTTGCAATGTTATCCACTTGCCCAAAGGAGTTGGTGGGAACCATCAACATGATGTGTCCTTGGGACACTCATCTAAATACTGACTGAGCGACTAGTAGGATATTCGATGTGCAGTGACTGATACATGCAAAATATACGTACATTAATAATCACTGTATATTCAAGAGGTTTATTAAATGCTAGTAGTAAATTCTTAAGGTTTCAAATAACCATACTACTTTTCAGATGTTCAGCAGGTATTGGGAATACATCCATTTTCGCTTCCATCTCTTATTTCTACCTCGAAACTGATGGTGTAGCGAAGGACATAACATCTTTCAGTTACGTTGCTTGAATTATATAAAGGAACATGCTCTCAGCTGTCATTATCTCAACAATGTTTTAAGCTTGCATATAAACAAGCTTACACAGACAACCAACTGGAAAGACTGAAGATCGCAGTCTATGTCATATGCACAAATGAATGTATGAAAACAAATTTCTTTCTTTACCAAAAACAAAGCAGTTACTGAGATTCTTTATATTGCTCTGTCTTTTAATGACTGAATTATGAGCAATAAATGTGTTAATCACAGAATGCTTCTTAATACTTTTATCAATGTTTACATAGTATATCGATAAAGCTTTTAAAATAGGTGATGCCCATGTGGTTAAAAATACATTTCTTTTATAATCTCAATAGTTAAGCCTAGGTATTAGTAAGGGAGGTTTAACTGCATGGATAATAAAAATAAAGGATATATATATATATATATATATATATATATATATATATATATATATATATATATATATATATACGTATGCACTCACAAACACATATATATATATATATATATATATATATATATATATATATATCACAAACACACATATATATATATATATATATATATATATATATATATATATATATATATATATATATATATATATATAATTACCGTTTTTCAGTAGGAATTTCCTTTACCAGAATAAAAGTTTCTTTTGTGATAATCGCTGTCGTATGCTCTGCTCTCAAGAACCTTTTTCCTTCGCCCTCTCTTCAGTATATACCTCGCAGTTTATCTTAATCTCTGTAGATATATCTGCTGTCATGAGGCGTCAAAACAGCTATGAATACCCAAAATGAATCCCTCGAGCAGTAAATGTATGCATTATTATCCTAAAGGAAGTCCTCACCTATTATCTGAATGTATTACCATGTAGACAATAAAGTTCTCCCCATTTGCAGAACGGCCTCACCGCATATCTGAGGATATCGACAGATCTTCCTGTTTCTGTAATAAGGATAATGATATTCGAAGTGGGAGATACGTCGTTATATAGTCCTAACCCCCAGAGGATCATAGCGGCCATAGTCTTGGCTGTAAACTGTCCCATGTCTGTCTTATGAAAGAGCGACGAAAAACTATGCCTTTCGGAATCCTCTCTTTTTTGTCATTCTCTGAGGAATTCGATTTTGACACATGATAGAGGTTTGAGAACACAGGGCCGTATGGAGGATGTAGTCGCCTTAATTAATATTAACGAGTATCTGCAGAAGGGCGGGGGCATATGTGTCCTGCCAACCAGCTTTTCATGTTACTGTTGAATGCATGATTATGTTCACTTTGATGTCTCATCCAAGAAAAAGTCTTTTTGTCTTTATTCGTCCACTGACAATTTGAGTGCATTTCATTTCATTCCCCCACCCCTTTTTTTTTTTTTTTTTTTTTTTTTTTTTTTTACCTTCGTTCACTGTATTCGACTTTACTTCTGAAGATTTTGCGCTTTGGGCTATCCCGTAAATAAGCATGAGGAATGAATATTCTCTCTTTGTGTCCAGATGTACTCCATCTTTCCATTTTCCTAATCTGGACCGAGAATACGAAGCTTCAGAATTTCCTTTTGTCTTCTTCCTTTATCTAACAACGGAATCGATGGAAGGGCAAACGTGTCTCTCGGCGATGTCCCTTAACGGTGATATACTGGCGTGTCATTTGCAATTGAAAACGATATTCAGTATCATTAAACGCAATGATGATTGGTGAGAAATATTTCAACACATGTTCGGTTAATTCTATTCTATTTCCCTCCGTTGTCTTTGCTAAGTCATTGCTTTCCTCAAATACGTGTTAGGACAGCCAGAGGTAATTTCAAGAGTAACATGACTAAATTACATACCTAAACTACATCATCTAATCATTTCTTACCGTTTATAGCATATATTATGAAAAATACATTAATTTTTATGAATCCATAACATATAGGTAGCAAATAGCCTACATGTGTTCTTGTTTATGTAATGTTCGATGAATAGCTGCTAAATCACGTCACCTACAGAATCTTTCATCACGAAGTGCTATCAACGCTCAGATGTTTATGGCAATTTAATTCCGATTATTTTGTTACAAGTTTCTCTCGACAAGGATCACACAGAAGGATGTATACCCAATGAATATAATAATTCTATAACATATCAACACGTGGCTAAACCATCGGCATACTGTACTGGAAATGTCCTTCTTATACATAAGTCATATATTCAGAAATATCTATATGGAAATGTTTCCCTCTGTCGTCAGTCAGGTAGGTTTGTTGAATATTATGGCTTAACTGAAGATAACCAGAGAAATTATTTTTCATAAAATCTCAAGTCCAGTTTCAAGTGCGACTAAACAGCAAAACAAACAGTCAATATTAAGAACTGGGAATTGCCTGTCCTGTAACAACGAAGTGATGGAGGAAGCTATTGTCATTGGAGATATGGGTGACTAGTGAAGGTAATTAATTCCACAGTAAGCTACTATCCATATCAGGGACCTCGAGTCATCGTTTTTCTCGAATATCTTTCAAACTAATTATTTGGTTGAAATGTTACTTTGACACACTGTGCAAGATACCAGTTAATTTTTGGTAATATAGTGCATTATCGAATGGTGTTAGTTAAAGCGTTTAAAATAAGTCTAATCCTTCGGGCCAGCCCTAGGAGAGCTGTTAATCAGCTCAGTTGTCTGGTTAAACTAAGGTACACTTAACTTGAGGCGTTTACTCTTGACTTTTAAAGACAAAGTCGCATGAGTCAGCAGGACTAACCTACGCAATCGAACATCCGCTATCCCCCATAGACAGGAAAGAGTGGCAGAGATGGGGAGGCCAGGATAGTGGGTTGAGGGAGGGATGAGGAGGGGAAGGGAGAGGGAGGGACGGGATGGGGATAAAGAACATTCGAATGCATAGTTTGGAGATGCTTGGCAACAACATGTAAGCCAAGAGTAAACGCCTTGAGGTGTCTTGTACACTTTGTCAAAGTACCATTTTGATAAAATAATTAGTTTGAAAGATATTTGAGAAAACGATGACTGGCGGTCCCTGAAATGGATAGCAGATAATTTTGGGAAGAATGAATAATTATCACTCGTCAAGTGCAAAAGGAAATAAGCCTTTTAATACATCAGTGCGACCATTGATAACTACTCGAGTGGTGCCTAACAGTAATGAATCGAATCTGTCTGCTTCTCATTTATTTTATTAGTTCAGGAAAAAATGTTACATTGCTGAACTTGAAACAGTTGTCAAGACTGACCAAACATACATTAAAATGGACAAATATTTGCTGTGTTATTATTCCTGCTCTTATCCACGAACGTTATATCACTGGTGAAATTAAGCGACCATACAATACCATTTAAGTCTGTTTTAACTAGATCACCTTATGAAATTTTTTTCGTCTTATTTTCCAAGTTTCTGCACTTGAAGCATTGTTGTTTGTGTCTTTCATTTTCATTTAAAACGAGGTTTCTTCTTCATAAATCTCTATCTCGTGCTTCACTTTGTAACCTGATGATATAAAGCCGAATTCAGCAGTCTGCTGATACTCGTTGGTCATCACTTTAACGGTTTAAAAAAGTCTGTGGAGAGTCCTACTACGCGAGTACTGGAGGACTGGGATTTGGCGGTGCATAAAGCACGATAGCTCTAATATTTTCCCTCAAATTTCCTACTTAAACAAAAATACACATAAATACATATAATGAACATAAGTACAGACATTTATACGTTCCTGTAACTTCCATGAAGATTATAATTCATTCATTAATCAGTCATGCCATTTAGCTGACAAGTAAATTGGGGATCGTACAAGATAATGAGCGTTCTGGCGATGTGTGCTTGGGTGGTTTTCCCATCTCATTACGACAGTAAATAATACCATCTTCTAAGATTTTATGGCCCGTTTAAGCAGTCATGTTGATAATATTATTTGAAAGATTGTATAAAACTCAAGCTGCACACTTCTACATGTGCAGGGGTTTGAGGCCAGTTTATTATTTCTGCTTTCAACGAGAGGAAGTGAAAAAGAGATTAATCTGCGTCCATCTTCCTCTTCATAGGTTTTGTCTATTTTTGCCTTTTCAGTTCTTTAGCGTGTAGAGAACTGAAAAAAGAAATAGAAATAGGCTAGAAATATCAATAGGTTACGCTGGCTCATAATATTCCATGTGTCATTTTTTAATTTCAAGGGTCCATTCTGTCATTTATGCTGCTGGGAACTTCCATGCTTGTTAGCAGTCCATGTGTCATTTTTGAATTACAAGTGAAATAAAAGTAAAAACGAGAAATTTAGCCAATAACTAAATCTGAAACCTTGACTGGTTGATTCCCTGGCCATGTAATAAAATCACAATGTCAAATTATGTGGTTTTCAGAGAATTTGTTGGTTAATTTCGTGAAATGTTGAAGTATCATTCCTACCTAATAACTGTTTCTCAGGAATTTATAAGTTGAACTTTTAAAATTTTAGTTCACTCCATTTAATAATAATAATAATAATAATAATAATAATAATAATAATAATAATAATAATAATAATAATAATAATAATAATAATAATAAATAAAATGTGTTTTGTGAACTTCTTATAGTTTGTTCGTCTTTGAAGAGCAACATAAAACCCGTTTTAGTTTCGACTAATCTTCACATTTGTGCTATTTGATACTGTCTAAATTATTACTGTTAAAACTTTAACTTGACTATCGAAGACATATAAATTTAATAGGATGTTAATAGAAAAAAATGAAAAAAGGAAACTCAAACATAATATTACAGAAATTACACAAAAGTTCATCAGTGCTACTCCAGATTTGGCATTTCAGTGATTTAATGTCTAATTAGGGTCAGTTCTTTATCTTCTTTATTCATTACCATTTATTTTTTCCTTTCCGTAATTGTGTTTTCATGAAAACACCATAAACTGTGGATACTTAGTCTTCAACTATAAGGTAAATATTTTCCCCTGTTCATAATAATAATAATAACAATAACAATAATAATAATAATAATAATAATAATAATAATAATAATAATAATATAGCATATAATTTTTCTCCACCAGTTACGAACTATCAGCTTCCTGGTTATCTAACCATCAAAACACCTGCCAGTCGTTTACACTCGTAAGCTATTCTCGTCCATAGTTAATCGCGTGCTGTCAATTCATTTACATAAAAAGTCGACAAAACTGCAATGAAAAATGTGTAATTTAAAGAAATCCAAAAGGGAAGGAGAACAAAGAAAATAATGAGCTAGTATCCCTTCTTCGCCAAAGGAAAAAAATCTTCAACATATCGTAACATGATGTATAAACTGGGTTATACATCACTGTCAAAGGATGCCAATTAAAAG
Source organism: Macrobrachium rosenbergii (assembly GCF_040412425.1). Taxonomy (NCBI): domain Eukaryota; kingdom Metazoa; phylum Arthropoda; class Malacostraca; order Decapoda; family Palaemonidae; genus Macrobrachium; species Macrobrachium rosenbergii. Next base: position 81,495,648 of record NC_089748.1, read on the forward strand.
TGATATCTTCTACAGGTGAGCGTCACCCTCGTGACTATAAACGAACAACGCTTACGAACTATCGGTGGCCGATGGAAATGGTGCTGTACTGGGTGTTGCATGTGTTCCTTTCCTTTCTGAATATAGATACACAAATACAAGCAAGTATATGCAGTCGAGTGTGTAGGTGAGCAAATGACGTGTGTATATATATATATATATATATATATATATATATATATATATATATATATATATATATATATATATATATATATATATATATATATCCCATCACTATGTTGTGACCGGATATAATGGACGAAAATCACAACTATATGTTTGGAAAAACCGTATTCGAAACAATACGAGTCAAAAAGTAGTTTTTTGCTCGGATACATAATTGTGATTTTCAGTTTATATATATATATATATATATATATATATATATATATATATATATATATATATATATATATATATATATATATATATATATATATATATATATATATATATATATATATATATATATATATATATATATATATATATATAGATATATATAGATAGGTATATACATACATATATACATACATACATACACACACACACACACACACACACACACACATATATATATATATATATATATATATATATATATATATATATATATATATATATATATATATATGACTATTTATCACATCACCGTGATTCATATGCAATCAGAAAGCCACAATGTCTCTATTCAATTATTTATCTGAATAATATATTTTCATATATGTTATGAAGGAATTTTTTAGTTGATAATAAGTCCACCGTCCCGTGGGTCGAACCTTATTATCAACTAAAAATTCCCTCTTCAATATATATGAAAATATATTATTTCCGAGGTAGAGGAATTGATATTAAAGGACGGTTGTAGCTTTAATATATATATATATATATATATATATATATATATATATATATATATATATATATATATATATATATATACATATATATATATATGTA